>NC_134353.1:90307924-90595820 GCF_048569485.1 Anomaloglossus baeobatrachus
ATTTTTTTCCGGGGCCTGTTCCACCTGTGGGGAGTCATACCATCCATAGCTTCTACTACCATCCACCTCTGAGGACAGCGACAGCAGTGGCTGCTGATTCCCTGGCCGCATACCACAGGTGGCGTCACAACCTTACTACTACCCCCAACATCTCTCCCCTGCCATCTTCTGTACGCCTCGGGGCAACGGAGCTGGGCTAGGCCACTCGTGACCATGACAGTCGACGGCCCGGCAACGAGTAGGTTAATGCACCTGCCCCATGGGGCACTACACATATACACATATATATATATATATATATATATATATATATATATATATAAAACTCTGGCAAAAATTAAAGGATCACTGCTTAATTGTCAGTTTCTCTGATTTCTTCTCTTTATAGATATATTTTTGAGTAAAATGTAAATTGTTCTTTTATTCTATAAACTACTGACAACATGTCTCAGAATAAATAATAATAAAGAAATAATACATTTTGCATTTATTTTTTGAAAATGAGAAATGGTCAAAATAACAAAAAAATGCATTGCTTTCAGACCTCAAATAATGCAAAGAAAACAAGTTCCTAATCATTTAGAAACAACAGTACTGTATGTATAAAATGTAAAGGAAAAATGAACAAAAATGGAGATAAAACAAATGTAAATTTCAATACAAAACAAATACCGTATCTGCATATTTAAAAAACGCTTAATAAATATATATAAATAAATAAATTTATATATATACATATATATATATATATATATATATATATATATATATATATATATATATATATATATTAAGTGTGAAAGAAAACTAAATAAAAATGAAGAGATAAAACAAAAGTAAATTTCAAAACAAAATTAATATTTGAATATTTTAAAAAAATGCTTAATACATATATAAATAAATAAACATAAATTAAATGTAAAAGAAAAATGAACAAAAATGAAGAGATAAAAGAAAAGTAAATTTCAATAAACAGAAAAAGACCAAATAATGATAAAAAAATACAGATAAACAATTGTCAAAAATAAGTAGAAGTGACAACAGGAGGGGAAAAAACACAAAAAAAACAATAAAATTGACATTTAAACAATAGAAAATAGTCCCAAATTAAAAATATAAATAAAAAAGCTAAATAATAAAAAAGAAAGAAAATAATGAAAACTATATCAGGCTAAGCTTCACGGTTAAGGGTTTTTTCATGCAAGCCCCTTAAGTGCATTAGACATCTGTTTCCTTTTTTTAAGGCTACATCAATATGAAGATGATAGCGGGTCTAATTGTCCTGGTATCCATGACAACCTTAATCCATTAAATTTTGTGTGGCACAAGTGAATTTCTGAGAATGCAATGTTTTTTTTTAAGGTAATTTAATGCATTTTATTTCAGGGTTGAACAGTTAAATATGTAATTTTTTTTTACATTATATGATTTTATAGAATTCTCCCATGAGTGCCTCTAATGAAACGTCTTGGCTCTATGATATTTTTACTTCATTTGTCAATTCAAGGAATAATAGAAAAAAATGCAAACTGGAAAATGTTTTCTTGCTTTCAGCTGTACACCTTTAATGAATTTTTTCATTTGTCCATTATACTGTAAACTGATATAGTTTCTTGTTAGCATGCACAGCAAGCAAAATGATTAAAGGGAACCTGTCTTCTCAGAAAACAGTATTTACCTGCATATAGAGGGTTAATCTTTGGGTGAATAGCATTAAAATGCTGCCCTTCCACTGTATTTCTTTTCTTCTCACAACTTGGCCTTATACATTCTGTCTTTTTGCCCTTGATGTACCGTAGATAATATCAATGTATCTCTGTGTGCAGAAATAATGAAGGGGTCATACACATGTACAAGCCCTTTATGATGGCAAATGTAATATTTATGGACCATATTACAGAACTTAATATACAAAGGCCCAGATTCCTAAAATCTGGCACTTTGTACACCAGTCCTGATGTTGTGTGCACTAGATAAGGATGTGAGCATGTGTTAATGAATTTGATGCATCCTTCCCTCGCCAGTTAGTGACAGGAGCACATTTTTGTCATAATTTTTGCCACATTTGTTAGCAACAAATTACAAACACCTTAGCAAAACATTGTGGAATATGAAAGACATGTTAAAGAATTTAAACATGATCAGTATAAGGATTAAAGGATATGGATATTTTTTTGGGAGTGGGACTGGATTATATTTTTATTATTATCCTCAATGCAAGTATTTTAGACTAAAAAATGTTTTTGCATTTGGGTTTCATTAAATGTTTTGCACTGTTTGCCTTCTACAGCCTTTATGTGCCAGAATATTGCATGCTGCAAAATGAGTTAAAGGGAATCAGACACCAGGATTTTGCAATGTAAGCTGAGAACAGGATGCTGAGAGGGTTTAAAAAGTAGTAACATCTGTGTTTCTCTTATCTTTTAGCTATTGTTTATTCATACTAAAGGGTTTATTGCACTGTGATTAACATTCGTGTGACTCCTCCTGCTGTGATTGACACCTCACCAGTGTCGGATTGGCTAACAGAGAAACAGCCAATCCGACTGCGAAGCAGTATTCAAAGCAAAAGGTGGCTACTTTGAAGAACCTAGAATATAAGACATATTTTCAGTTGTTTCACACTTTTTTGTTAAGTATTTCATTCCACATGTGTTAATTCATAGTTTTGATGCCTTCAATGTGAATCTACAATTTTTAGGGGTACTTTGCACACTACGACATCGCAGGTGCGATGTCGGTGGGGTCATGTCGAAAGTGACGCACTTCCGGCGTCGCTCTCGACATCGTAGTGTGTAAATCCTAGATGATACAATTAACGAGCGCAAAATTGTCTTAATCGTATCATCGGTGTAGTGTCGGGGAATTCCATAATTACGCTGCTGCGACGGTACGATGTTGTTCCTCGCTCCTGCGGCAGCACACATCGCTGTGTGTGAAGCCGTTGGAGCGAGGAACATCACCTTACCTGCTAACCGCAGCTCATGCCGAATATGCTGAAGGAAGGAGTTGGGCGGGATGTTTAAGTCCCGCTCTGCTCCGCCCCTCCGCTGCTATTTGCCGTGTGACGTCGCAGTGACGCCGCACGACCTGCCCTCTTAATAAGGAGGCGGTTCGCCGGCCAGAGTGACGTCGCAGGGCAGGTGAGTGCATGTGAAGCTGCCGTAGCGATAATGTTCGCTACGCCAGCCTTCACAAGATATCGCATCTACGACGGGGGCAGGGACTATCGCGCTCGGCATCGCAAGCATTGGCTTGCGATGTCGTAGTGTGGAAAGTGCTCCTTAGAGTCATGAAAATAAAGAAAACACTTTGAATGAGAAGGTGTGTCCAAACGTTTGGTCTGCACTGTATATACCAGGAACGGGCCCAGGATGGGAGACATAGATGATGGGAGGGGAACATATATTTCAGGACGGAGCCCAGGATGGAGGTTTTATATATCAGGAAGGGGGTCTAGTCCAAGACTTAGTGAAGGTTAATTTTCAGAATCCCCTGCAGTTGTATGGTAATATAATGAATATAGAGAGAAAAATTACAAAAATGTGGTGCAATTACCTATATGTTAGGAGTTTCCCATAACATGGATGTAATTATAATCTTCAGTCATTAGCCTGTTTAATATTCAGCTTTGTGAAATATACTCCACACTTTAATTCAATAGATTGCCAAGATTCACATGCATGTAGAATGCAGATTAACCATCTCTGTTGAGAATACATAGTGGTTTATTTTCTTAATATGTACACCTCTTCAGGCTATTGAATGATTTGCATAAACTATTGTAATATTTCTTGGCTGCAAAATGGAATTCTCACATTCATAAAACATATGGAACATTAATTTACAAGAGAAGAAAATAATGCACGAGGTGTGGAAGCTAATATCTGAACTGATTTACAGGTTCTAAACCTTTTTATTTTTTACATATTAAAATAAACACAAATAATATTTTTTATGGTTTTTTTCCAGCTCTGAATATATATAGATATGACTAAGTACTGGGTTCCTGGAATTAAATCTAACTATGTCTTGTATAGTTTCCCTCTTTATTCCATTCCACACTCAAGTTGCAAAACATATTATTTTGGTATCTTAGATCAGATTATCGGTATAGTGCACCATAGGGAAGATAGATGTAGCAAATCAGTCAATACAGGCTTGATTTCCAAAGGAACTCTGGTTAACCTTACACCCTTTTAATGGTATCTGGTATTCGCTACAGAGACCCCCAGGTTGAGTCCACGGAGAAGTTGTTAGCTGGTAAAACGAGTTGAGGGAAGAGTTATCAGTTAATGAGGTCAGATCTAGGGAATTGGAAACAATGACAGTCAGGAGAATAGTTATATGTTGGAATCCAAGTGGTCAGGATGATGTGAAGCCAAAGCATATTCAAACAACCCAATGTGAAGTGCAGAAAATTTAAGGGGCTAACCAGTAGATAAATTAAATTATAGGTAAGAAGTAAAGGAGTCCAAATCCCAGGTGACAAAATAGTCCAAAAGTTTATTCCGCCATATAAAAAGGTAACAACGTTTTGACCTATCAAAAAAGGTTTTTATCAAGTACGTACTGTATGAAGGTCAAAATGTTGTTACCTTTTTGTATGGCAGAATACAATTTTGGACTATTTTTTGACCCTGGATTTGGACACTGTCTCTTCTTACCTATTGGACTTTCTTTGAGTCGGTTCATTGAAGTTTTTTGACTTTGTGTCTACCGATAGAGTGCTGCAGACTGTTCGTTTTTGTTCTAATTAAATTATGGAAATTGGTCAGAACACAAAGGGTCAATTCAGTATTATTACTGTCAAATAACAAGGGGAGCCATGAGGATTTAAATAGTGCATCCATTCACCTTCATTGGCTACTAAATGTGCCCTGTCATTGATCTGCTGACCATAAATGTAAATTGTCACTTCAAAGAGGAAGAGTACTTAAACTCCAGTGATACCTATTGGAAGTAGCAATCCTAAAAGTCAAAAAGGAAACCTTTAACAAGCTTTGCCACATGACTTAGGATAAAAGCCAAACAAACCACTGTATTTGCAGACACATGTTTTGGATTCTTTCCCGCTCCTCAGTACCAAGCAGGAGTTCTGATTTGACAAAATGAAAGGTCTCTGATTGGGATCTAAAGGATAATGTCTCTCCTTTCGGAAAGTGGCACTACAGTTCAAGTCCTCTTCCTCTCTGAAGAGGCAATTTGCATATTCATTTTCCCAAAGGAGCTTTGCATGGCCTATAAGACTCCTCACACTGGCATGTATGACATGTCACTCTTCACAAGGAGAAATTCTAGCTCGTAGTATCCTTGAGAGCCTATAAGCCTTCCATTTAGCTATATCAGACCTCTTCCTTTTGCAAACATCCTGAAACATGTGTCTGCATATAAAGTGACTAATTTGTTTTTTTATCCGAAGTCATGTGGCAAAGCTGCTTAAAGGGTTGATATTGACCTTAAGGATGGCTACCCCTAACAGGTGGCACTAAAGTCTTCTTCCTCTCTGAAGAGGTAATTTGCATAATAAACAATGATAACACCATTGGTATTTAGTAAGCAGGAGAGGTCTGCTGGACAAATGGATGAACTTTTAAAGGGAATCTACTACCAGGATTTTGCAATGTAAGCTGAGGACAGCATGCTGCAGGGTTTAAAAAGGGAAAAACATCTGTGCTCTCTCTATCTGTGTGTGAGCTATTGATTACCTATACTAAACAATTTATTGCTCTCTGATTAACATTGGTGTGACTCCTCTCCACCTGCATAGCAGACTGGCAAGCTCCCTGCTGTGATTAACACCTCACAGTCAAAGCACAATCTCTATTGGGAGCTTGGTGCGGGCAGGAGCAGCTCCCAGCTCTGCTACACTCAATTCTGAGATAAAGTCAGAATGGTTGCACACAGTGATCTAAGTTAAACATGGTTAGTTTCAGAATCTCTTTGCCTACAACATGCTGCTCTCAGATGAAGTAGTAAAAACCTGGAGACAGATTCCCTGTAATCAAAATGCATAATACAGATACAGTACCTGAAGTTAAAGTCTGGGTTGCAATCTGTCCAGAAATTTGAGGACAGTCAGTAAAAACTGATCCCTTTTTTGCTTGTCTGTGAAAAAAATTAAGGTGTCCATGATTTTTTTGTGGCGGAAGAACTTATACTGAATATTTTGACTATACTGTAATTATGATAATATTATAGTTTACACTGAATTCAGCAAAGTCTTCTTATTAGAACTATGGTCTGTAGACACGTATTACTTATTATCTTAATGATTTTTTACAGGTCCGCAAAAGAATACTGTATGTCACTGATTTTTTGCTAAGTTGGTCAGAAAAAATAAAAAGTCAAGTTGGCAACTGTGGATAGAGTACAATGGAATATATACTATGATTAACCTTTTTAGTTGGAGATTTTGTGCACAACTACCAGTTTTGGTACAGCAGGTACTGAGCGTGTTCTTATTATACATGTACACTAATAATGTGATGATATATTCTGACTTCAAATTTAGATTCATTCCTACTTGAACCTTATGCTTTACTTACATCGTAATTCAAAACTGAACACCAAGTAATTTAGTTTGACGAGCAATTTCCTGAACTGAACAGATTTTTTTCTTTGCCTTGTGTCCTCAGTTATGGAAATCATTCTGTTTTGTAGCCTGGAGATAAGAATCAATTTATTAATCAAGATAATAATAAGGTAAGCGATGAGTTTATACTCCTAAAATATTATCTAGACCTTTGTAACAAATTTACCGTATTTTTCGATTTATAAGACGCACCGGATTATAAGATGCACCCCAATTTTGTAGAAAAAAAAGGTAAAAAAAAAAATATATGGGTCCGTATTATAATCCGGTGGTGTCTTACCAGGGAGGAGGGCCGGCAGCGAAGCAGGGGTCACAGGAGGCAGGGGCGGTACTGGAATGCTGCGATGGTACAGAGGGGACCCAGATACTCATTGAGGATGCTGCTCTGTGCAGGGGCTGTGGATGCGGCTCAGCTCTGTGTGGGGCTGCTCTGCTTGCTGTGGCTCTGCTCTGCTGTATGTGGGGCTGCTCTGCTCCATGCGGCGGGCGGTGAGTAACAGGCCATTTTGAAGATGTTGGTGGTGGTAGCTTCTTCAAATAATGGCGGCGGAGTTGGCGCATGCTCAGATGAGAGCTTGAGCCAAAAGCTCCATCTGCGCACGTACCGATTCTAGGCGCCATTGTTTGAAGAAGCCCTCACCGTCGACATCATCAGAATGACCCGTGATTCACTGCCTAGTGCACAGAGCCCCGCCGCACAGAGCTCTGCCACGCCGCACAGAGCCGAGCCCCACTGCACAGAGCCGAGCCCCACTGCACAGAGCCGAGCCCCGCTGCACGGCACAGAGCCAAGTGAGCCGCACAGAGCAAAGCAGCGCCGGCAGTACACCGCATAGCATTGCCATTGCCTTCTTTGACCCCTCTTCACCACCCTCCCATAAGCTACATTTGGATTTTAAATCGCACCCCTCATTTTCCTCCCAAATTTTTGGGAGGAAAAGTGTGTCTTATAATCTGAAAAATACGGTACTTTCTTAATCCTATGAATACATAATGAGATTATGACCCCATCACACCATGGCCATTTTCCATTTTTGTTTTTTCCTTTCCTTTATTTATTTAATTTATTTTTCCATCACTATATTGTTTTTTTTGCAGCAGGAGTTGTACTTTTGAATGACATCATTCCTTCTACCACATGGTGTGCTGGAAAATGGAAAAAAATTCCAAGTGTGTTGAAATTGTAAAAAAAAGTGCAATTTCACAATTGCTTTTTTGGCTTTTTATTTATCATGTTCACTATACAGTAAAACTGACCTGGAAATATGATTCTCCAGGTCAGTACGAGTATACGGATATCAAACATGTATTTTTTTTTTTATTCAAATGGTGAAAAAAATGCAAAAATTTGTAAGGATTTTGTCATTTTCAGAGACCTTTTCATTTTTCAGGATATGGGGCTGTGTTAGAGATTAATTGTTGCTCCCTGAAGTGATGTTTTTACTGATACCATTATGGAGTAGATACAATGTATTTTATGGCAGTTTTGCGACAGTAAAAAAATGTAATTCTGGCGTTTTGATTTTAATTTTTTTGTTGTTATGCCATTCGGATTAATTTATTTTAGATTTTGAAAGATTGGACTTTTACGAGCACAGTGATACTAAATATGTTTTTTTAAATTTGTTTTATTTGTAATGGGGCAAAGGGAGGAGGGATTTTAACTTTTGTGCTTTTTCTTTTATTATATTTGAAAAATCAGTTTGCTTATGCCATCTATAGCAGAAATCATGATCTCCTATGAACGCTGGCTATGGCTGGTTTTTACAGGAGAATTAGAACAACAGACATGGGGGTCATTGGGAGTCCTGGCTGTTATGGCAATGCATTGGCGCCCCCTGATCACAGATGGGCAGAAGGAATGACACGACCCGTGCTGCCACATATTGATGTCAGAGATGGACAGCTGCATTTAACAGGTTAACAGCCACAGGCGGAGAGCCACTCCATCTGCAGCAGTCAAAAGCACATGATAACTGATTAAATCAACCATCATGTGTGGGGAAAGATGTGGGCTTGGCGTTCGAGCCAACATCAAAGTCACAGAGCTGGCATATGATGTACCAGTACGTCACATGTCAGTAAGAGGTTAAAGGCACTCTGTTAGCAGGATGTCACCCCTTAAACTATTTTTATGTAAATGTAAATCTTAGAAAAATAAGTCCTGCCATCCTGTTAGTTATACAGTCCATTCTATCTGACTTTCAATAATTATGCAAATGAGGCTGAAGTGCTTTGAAAGGACTTTAGACAACTGTTTCTTTCCGGCTCTGTTCCCCACTCAGTGCTGCCATCTCATGATTGTCTGACAGCTGTTTTTCTTAGGCCGGAGTCACACTTGTGAGTGACTTGCGCACATCTCGCATTTCATCACTCGGCATGGCTGCACACTCTCCTGACAGTAGCGGGTCAGCTGCATGTATTACTATGCAGCTGAGACGCTCCTGTCCGGAGAGTGTGTGGCCGATGCTAGATTCGCGTGAGTCACTCACAAGTGTGACTCCGGCCCTAAAGTCACAAAGCAAAGGGGCTGTCAGTCACGTAAGAAAAGAAAGCTTTGGGAGGGCAATAGAGCTGGTGTGACGGGGCTTGAGAAGTTCTTCCAAAGCACTTTGGCCTCATTTGCAGAGTTCTCAGTAGCGTAGGAATGAACTGTGTAGCTAAGTAAATTGCAGTATTTGTCTTTGCAAAAGCTATATGTGCATTTAATTTTTGTGGGGGAGGGGAAATACCATTACCATATTCACTCTGATAATAGCTTTAATGAAAAATATCCATAGTTCCAGGTTAGCTCCATAGTTACAGGTTACATAAATAAACCCTGTATGTTCCTGCTGTTGTGTCGCCCACGTGCCAGCAGCCGGTGCTGCTCGGATCTGGGCCTACGGTGTGGCTCGAGGGGTTCTCCGGACCCGGGGGTCACGCGGACACTCCGAATGAAAAGGGGGATGTATTTATATGGGGTTGATTGTAAAATGTCTGGGAGTCTGGGACACCACCCACGGTGTGTTGTGAAGTGGGACACCACCGCTGCTGTTGTGGGATTCCACGGGGAGATGTAATGGCAGCCGGATGTTAACCCCTCCGTGGGTAGGGATGGTTGCCCCGGGGCCCAGTGTCTCTGTGCAGGGTATGGCGATGGCAGGGGCTTGCACGCCCAGATGGACCAGGGGATGTTTGGTTACTCACAATTGAATGAATCACACGGGTCTTTTGGTAAACCAAGGTGTTGGTGGCCGGTCGCCGCAGCCGGTTGTACTGTGGTCCCCCACCCGGGCTGATGGTTGCCGTCTTCTCCTCTGCACTGATTGTGGTTGTGTTTTAGACTTCCCAGTATGGAACATGGGAGTCTGCTCCTGGTTGTCTGTGTGCCTAAGGAGCCGTGCTATCTGATGCTGACCCGTAGGATCTATGGGCCCTGGCGGTTGCCCAATTCCTTTCTGTGGGTGGTTGTCGGCTTTTTGGACTTTGGTTGGGACAGGACCTGTAATCCTGCCCTCAATCGGTTAATTAGCTAGGCCGCTGGTTTCGGTCCTGGCTTCAGGGTCCGAGTACCCCCTCTGTGCACGGTTTCCAGTCGGGTCTCCGGTGTCGGTACCGGCGGGCTCCAACCCTGCTCCGGTCCCCCTCGGATCTGCCAAGCCGTCTTCCCGTCTCCTGCTGACGGAGACCACTGTCTGCAACCTAGCCAAGGTACCAGGGCTTAGACCCTGGCACCGTTAATCTTTAACTTCCTCCTCTGCTGGAGCTACACCTAGCTCCAGCCCACTCCTCTCAACTTGAACTACTACTTAAGATTGTTTGTTTTCCCGCCCTGGGCTGTCTAGACCCCTAGGTGGGCATTCCCTAACTGCCTGGTCCCACCCACTGGTGTGCCTGTCTTGCCCTGAGGGGGGTGACTAGGGTTTCAGGTCGGCTGTATGTCACCTAGGTGAGGGAAGGTGTTATACGGGGGCCTAATGTGTGACTTCCTAATTTTGCCAGGGCGTCGCATTGTCACCTATACTCCTGAGCACTGAAGAGGTATCTGTGCTAAGAGAAGGTCCATGTTTGTGTCGCGGGCGGGGAGGAGGGTGTCAGCACACCGCGCTCACCCCTTCTGCTCGGGTCCGGCAGCTGCTCCTGGTGGCTCGAGCTGTGGGCCGGATCCCGGGGTTTCTCGAGCGACACTCCTCGCCCGTGAGTGAAAGGGGGTGTTTGTTGGGTGTAGGGATTGTTATAGTTCGTGACGCCACCCACGGTTGTGGTGATTGCACCACCGCTGCTCAGTATGGGGGTCCCGGGGATGGTGATGCGGAGCAGCCAGGTGTTGTGTTGCCCCTCCGTGGGTAGGGGTTGGTGATCCCGGGGCCCGGTGATGAGATGTGAAGTGTAGGGCCTGGAGGGCGCAGGGACGCGGGGGCAGCGCTGTGCCTTGCGGCACTATGGTACTCACTCAGCCTGACACACGGACACAGTTTGTACGGTAAACCAACGGCTGGTAGGACGGTCCCACAGACGGCTGCACCTGCACTCCCGGTAGGTGACGGTGATGTCTCTCTTCCTTGCACCTGTGTTGACTGATGGTAGCGGTGGATTCCCTCCGGTTACCCGCTCTCCGGCTGCAATCTGGGCCGGAGGAGCTCTACACTTTGCCCGCAGGCGCTGGCCCTGAGAAACTGGTGCCGTGGCGGTGGCGGTGTCTCTCCAATACGGGTTGGGCTGTTGCCTTCAATCGGGACTTGGTTGTTGGGGGATCTGCGTCCCCGTCACTGACGGATTTGGCAAATCTGGCGACTCCTAGCCTTGCCGGGGTCCGAGAGGCCCCTGCCCTGGTGCTGACTGTCCTTCGGAACACTGCTCCAGACCACCGGGCACACAGCCAACGGGGTCCTTCCAGGAACTTCCAAACGGTCCCCCTCCAGACAGTCACCGCCGTTGCTGACCTTGCTGTTCTGGCCCTCACAAAGCTGGACCCTTCAGGCTGTCCTCCTCTTCTGTTACTTTACTTGCTTTCCTCCTTTACTACCTTCACTTTCACTTTGTTGTTTACTTTAGCCCTGTCTAGACTACTCCTTCACTCCTTCCACTTCCTCCTCCCTGACTAGACTGCCTGGTTTCTTCCTGCCTCCAGTGTTGTGAGCTCCTCGGTGGGCGGAGCCAACCGCCTGGCCCACCCCCTGGTGTGCATCATCAACCTCTGGAGGAAGGCAACAAGGATTTGTGGTTAGCTGTGATGTGCCTACCTGGAGTGTGGGGTGTGGTGGTGTTGTGACCTGTGTCCCCTGGCTTGCCCAGGGCGACACATTCCCCCTTAGTAAAATGCAGACCGTCCGCGGGCTGCCATCCTACACCGGTTTTATTTTTCTGTAAAAAGGGGATAACAGGGTTAAGCAAAACATAAATACATTTTTAATCAAAACTCTTCCCAAGACGGGAGGCACATTTACTTTAACGTTGCAACGGTATACGGTCACGGTTTCCGCTCTCTCCCACCCAAGCAACCTGGCCCTGATGCTGCCCCTAAAACCCAGGCAGCACCCCTTGACCCACAGTCCAGCACAAGTCACCCGAGCGGGATCTGTCCTTCCCCTCCAGAGGGTGGCCACCGGTTCCTTTGGTGGCTGGGCCCTAGCCTGCTCTGCTCAGGGCCCTCCCCCCAACCTGCCTCTCCGGAGGCGGCATTGCGGAAACGGTAACGGTACCCAACATATTTACAAGCCACTTAACGTTTGTGGTGCCCTGCAAGTTCACGGGCTTGTCCATGGATAGTTCCCATGCATATAAACTTTAAACGGTCCCCACGGGGACAACGGTGCCGGCTCCTGCCGGTCACAAATCAACACACAAATCAGGTGACTTCTTCGGTAATTTTCATTTTCTTATCATTCTTTCAACAACTTTTCAAAACTTAACTCAGTGGTGGTCCCAACGGGGACGGTGCAACGGGCATCCGCTGCCCTACTCAGATTCTTCGGCTGCGGTGGACCCATCTTCCTCCGACATGGGCTCGGTGTCAGGCCCGGAGTCACCATCAACAGCTTCCGCACCAGACGGGTAGCTTCCAACCGCCGTAGCTTCTGGGCTTGCTACTCCCGGGGCTGCAACCACGGGGGGGTGTACGCCCAACGGGCCAGGTGCTGTGCAGCATGCGAGCAAGTAGGACGGAGGCAACCTAGGAGCCAGGGTCTGACCGGGTCCATCAGCCGCAGCGGCCGGTCCCTCCGGGACACAGGGGCGTGGGTCACTCTCCGGTTCCTCCATTCCATACACTCGCGCTACGGCAACTAGCGCCTCCACCTCCGCGGCCCATTGCTCCATCAGCCCGCCGATCTGCCTCTGATAATGGCGGCAAATCTCCACCGTTCGGGCCCTCAGCCATGCCGCTGTCCCGGGCACCAGCTCGGCCGCCTCCGCATAGCTCGGCGGGGCAGACATTTTCCGTGAGGGTCGATGGATCGGGGGGGGTCTTAGTGTGTTTGTTGCGACGCCACACTTACATGCGTCCAGCCGCCATCGCGTCCCCCTTAGCTCTTTCCGGCCCCTCCTCTCTCGGGGCGGAGTTTTGGCCTTCGTGCTTCTACTGCTCGAGAAGACGCTCGAGCGGGAACTTTTCGCGCCAAAGATGGCGGCTTCTGAAATTTTTCTGCCGGATGCCTCCGTCGGTAACAAGGCGCACCTCTACCTGACGGCAGAGCGGTAAGATCCTGTTCGTGACGCCAAGTTGTCGCGGGCGGGGAGGAGGGTGTCAGCACACCGCGCTCACCCCTTCTGCTCGGGTCCGGCAGCTGCTCCTGGTGGCTCGAGCTGTGGGCCGGATCCCGGGGTTTCTCGAGCGACACTCCTCGCCCGTGAGTGAAAGGGGGTGTTTGTTGGGTGTAGGGATTGTTATAGTTCGTGACGCCACCCACGGTTGTGGTGATTGCACCACCGCTGCTCAGTATGGGGGTCCCGGGGATGGTGATGCGGAGCAGCCAGGTGTTGTGTTGCCCCTCCGTGGGTAGGGGTTGGTGATCCCGGGGCCCGGTGATGAGATGTGAAGTGTAGGGCCTGGAGGGCGCAGGGACGCGGGGGCAGCGCTGTGCCTTGCGGCACTATGGTACTCACTCAGCCTGACACACGGACACAGTTTGTACGGTAAACCAACGGCTGGTAGGACGGTCCCACAGACGGCTGCACCTGCACTCCCGGTAGGTGACGGTGATGTCTCTCTTCCTTGCACCTGTGTTGACTGATGGTAGCGGTGGATTCCCTCCGGTTACCCGCTCCCCGGCTGCAATCTGGGCCGGAGGAGCTCTACACTTTGCCCGCAGGCGCTGGCCCTGAGAAACTGGTGCCGTGGCGGTGGCGGTGTCTCTCCAATACGGGTTGGGCTGTTGCCTTCAATCGGGACTTGGTTGTTGGGGGATCTGCGTCCCCGTCACTGATGGATTTGGCAAATCTGGCGACTCCTAGCCTTGCCGGGGTCCGAGAGGCCTCTGCCCTGGTGCTGACTGTCCTTCGGAACACTGCTCCAGACCACCGGGCACACAGCCAACGGGGTCCTTCCAGGAACTTCCAAACGGTCCCCCTCCAGACAGTCACCGCCGTTGCTGACCTTGCTGTTCTGGCCCTCACAAAGCTGGACCCTTCAGGCTGTCCTCCTCTTCTGTTACTTTACTTGCTTTCCTCCTTTACTACCTTCACTTTCACTTTGTTGTTTACTTTAGCCCTGTCTAGACTACTCCTTCACTCCTTCCACTTCCTCCTCCCTGACTAGACTGCCTGGTTTCTTCCTGCCTCCAGTGTTGTGAGCTCCTCGGTGGGCAGAGCCAACCGCCTGGCCCACCCCCTGGTGTGCATCATCAACCTCTGGAGGAAGACAACAAGGATTTGTGGTTAGCTGTGATGTGCCTACCTGGAGTGTGGGGTGTGGTGGTGTTGTGACCTGTGTCCCCTGGCTTGCCCAGGGCGACACATTTGTATTGGACAACATATTACATATCATATTTATTACTCAGTCATGTTGTTTTGAAAGAGTGAGAGGAAAGGAGAACGTCCACAGGAGTCGTCTTTGGGAAAAAGGGGGAGGGCATGCCTCACAAGGTACACCCCCTGAGCTCTGAACTGACAGCTCCACAAAGCAGCTCTTAAAATTAATACTAAAAAATATAGAAATCATTCTAAAAAATGAATCTCAAATCTCCATGGGTAGACAGATGAATATCTAAAACGACTTTTTTATGACACAGGTACACAAACGTTATCTTCGTGAGCATATATCTACCTTTACTATGGAAAAGTGTTCAAAAATGTGCTAAAATATCAAAACTATTACCTTTTAAATGCCCTGCAGTCTAATACCGACACTCAAGTGGTCACTAATCTCAACGTTCTTGTACCGTACATGCAAGCAATACTGGTATACCCAGTGATCGGCTGCAATGGTCAAGTTTATGTACAGCACCTCAATGTTCTTTATGGATAAAAATTGTATCCATTTTTGTTTATGGGGTTTTTCACGTGTCCTTTTTTTTGGGGACCAAGTGGTCAGCAAAATAAACGGAGACGTATATGTCTTTGATCCGAGTCACATATTATTGTAAAATCCCCCCTACAATCTATGCGTCCATAAAAATCCACGGACAGCAAACTGTTGGCACCCATTTCCACATTGAACATTGTAGTATATAGGAAACATTTTATTATGTTTTTTAGCATATGAGAAAAACACTGACGGTAAAAATGGACAAAAAATGGACAACCAATCAAACACTCAAACACTAATGAAATGCCCGTCCAAAGCACTGATGAAAAGTACAGTGGTACCTCGCTTAACGAGTAACCCACTTAACGAGAATTTCGCTTAACAAGCAAAGCTTTCTGTAAATTTGTAACCTGCTTTACGAGAAAGCTTTGCTGTACGAGCGAAATCCTCACCGCACACACTTCCGGTTCCATACATCCACCGCGCTCTTACCCACACTTGCAGTCCACAGAAACACACACATGTACGCACAAACACACACAAACACACACGCACACACATACATACAGTATTATGCTCACCTTACCTTCCGTTCCACCGCCGGGCTCATGGTTCTTGTAGTTCCCGGGTACATCGCGGCGAACTACAAGTACCATAGTATGTGTACCTTCCGTTTCATCGCCAGTCTCCTGGGTCCTTTAGGGCGCTGTGCCGCTCCGCTCCACTCCACTCCACTCCAGGCATCCAGGCATCAGCATCCATAGCGACGAAGCAGGAACTTCCTGGTTCCTGTCACCACTACTCAAAGGCAGCGCGCTGGCCAATCAGAGGCAAGCGGCTCTGCCTTTGATGTCAGCGCTCTGGCAGGACGTTCCGCCCTCGTCGTTATGGTTACCCAATACACGGCCCGTGCCACAGAACAGCAAGTCCCAGGAGACCGGCGATGGAACGGAAGGTAAGGTGAGCATAATATGTGCGTATGCGTGCGTGCTTGTGTGTTTGTGTGTGTTTGTGTGAGTTTGTGCGTTTGTACATGTTTGTGTGTGTTTGTGCATGTGTGGAATGATAGAATAGGGGACCAGGATGGGAAATTTAACACATTGTGGAACGAATTGTCAGCATTGCAATGATTTCCTATGGGAAATCCTGTTCTGCTGAACGAGTAACTTGATTAACAAGCACTCTCCCAGAACGGATTGTTCTCGTTAAGCTGTACTATGATTTGTTTTCTTATGGGAACCCCCCCCCCAGACATCTGAATGATGCCTTAGACATCTTTTTCAAATTCTTTGACAACCCTTTTTTTAAAAATCTGTCTACTTTCAGCCCCTTAGGCACTCATTCTGAAGATAGAATGTACTACACACAGGGTCAAAACTGTTGATACCCCTCGTTTAATAAAATAAAACCTACAATGGTCACAGAAATAACTTGAATCTGACTAAAGTAATAATAAATATAATATACAAAAACAGATGCGGTTCTGCACCACCGCATTATACCTTGAAATGGTGTAGGGAAAGAGAGTAGGTAATGCTCGGGTCTTTATCCAATAGCACACTGGTCATGGGTACACGTTAAAGAGGAAAAAGAATTCCAATATGAGTCCCAGGAGATCAGGAGACAATGGCACAATCCATTTGATATCCAAAACATGCTTTATTTAATCCAAGACATGCATTAAAAAGTTGGGAGAGAGCCGGGTGCAGGCCCCCAGGGGACGACGGCCGTTTCGCACCTCCTAGTGCACTAGGAGTTGCGAAACGTCCGTTGTCCCCTGGGGGCCTGCAGCCGGCTCTCTCTCCACTTTTTAATGCACTTTTTGGATTAAATAAAGCACGTTTTGGATATCGAATGGATTGTGCCATTGTCTTCTGATCTCCTGGGATTCATAATAATAAATATAAAATCTATGAAAATTAACAAATGAAAGTCATACATTGTTTTTTAACCATGCTTCCACAGAATTTTTTTTAAAAATAAAACTCATGAAACAGGCCTGGACAGAAATGATGGTACCCCTGAAAATAATGTCACAAAAGGGACATGTTAAATCAAGGTATGTCCACTAATTAGGATCGCAGGTGTCTACAATCTTGTAATCAGTCAGTGGACCTGTATATAGAGCTACAGATACTCACTGTGCTGTGTTGACATGGTGTGTACCACACTCAACATGGGCCAGAGGAAGCGAAGGAAAGAGTTGTCTCAGGAGATTAGAAATAAAATTATAGACAAGCATGTTAAAGGTAAAGGTTATAAGACCATCTCCAAGCGGCTAGATGTTCCTGGGACTACAGTTGCACATATTATTCAGAAATTTAAGATCCGTTGGACTGTAGCCAACCTCAGTGGATATAGCAGTAGGAGAAAAAGGAGAAAAATTGATGACAAATCAAAGAGATGGATAATACGAATGGTAACAAAAGAGCCCAGAAAAACGTCTAAAGAGATTAAAGGTGAACGTAAAGCTCAAGGAACATCAGTGTCAGATCGCACCATCCGTCATTGTTTGAGCCAAAGTGGGCTTCATGGGAGATGACCAAGGAGGACACCATTGTTAAAAAAAAAAAAAACTACATGTTGACAAGCCACAAAGGTTCTGGGAGAAAGTCCTATGGACAGATGAGACACAAATTGAACTTTTTGGCAACACACATCAGCTCTGTGTTCATAGGCAGAAAAATGAAGGATATTAAGGAAAGAACACTTTCCCTACTGTGCAACATGGAGGAGGTATTATTATGTTCTGGGGCTGCTTTGCTGCATCTTTCACAAGATGTCTTGAAACTGTGCAGGGTACAATGAAATCTCAAGACTATCAAGGGATTCTAGAGTAAAATGTGCTGCCCAGTGTCAGAAAGCTTGGTCTCAGTCGCAGGTCATGGGTCTTGCAACAAGATAATGGCCCAAAACACACAGCTAAAAACACCCAAGAATGGCTAAGAGGAAAACATTGGACTATTCTGAAGTGGCTTTTATGAGCCCTGACCTAAATCCTATTGAGCATCTTTGGAAAGTGCTAAAACATGGTGTCTGGAAAAGGCGACCTTCAAACACAAGAGAACTTGAGCAGTTTGCTCTTGAGGACAAAATACCTGTCGAGAGGTGCAGAAATCTCATTGACAGTTACAGGAATTGTTTGATTGCAGTGACTGCCTCAAAAGGTTGTGCAACAAAATATTAAGTTGAGGAGAAGGAGGAGGAGGAGAAGGAGGAGGAAGAGGAAGGCGCCATCATTTCTGTCCAGACCGATTTCATGAGTTTTATTTTTTTAAAAATTCTGTGGAAGCATGGTTGAAAAGCATTGTCTGACTTTCATTTGTTCATTTTCATAGACTTTTTATTTTTTTATTACTTTTGTCAGAATCAAGTTATTTTTGTGACCATTCTGGGTTTTTCTTTCATTAAACGAGGGGTACCAACAATTCTGTATATAAGAAACTAGGGCAAATTGTAGACTTTGACCTGCCAGAAGAATAGCCTTTTTAATAAGCCTAACAAATAAATCGAATTTATTTCCAATGGTGGCACAATTAACAAAATATAGTGCTGTAATGAATATTCAAAGATATAAATGGTTCCCAGCGCTCATGTATTGTCAGCGACGGGTCAACAAAGATCTTCTAAATGGGAAATGTATGTAAAGAAGAATAACTCGCACAAGAGCTAAATAGAAATCTGATTAGAAAATGCATTAATTATAAATTATTTCTATTAAGAAAAATGTGACCGAAAGGTTCAATGGCAGAGCAAAGAGCTGGTAATGTGGGAAATAATCACTGTTATATATACGATGTGTCTTATGCGCCAAGTCCAATGCCAACCAGCATATGCAGTAACATCTGTCTCTCTGCCCTGTGGAGCAGCAGTATATTTATGTTACTGTAATACTTATAACTGGAAGAAAGCAACACGGCCGCGCTGGGTCCATGGTCTTAAACAAGCTGTTTAATTTAATCAGTCGCTCCGAGACTTGTTTGGTGTTCACATTTACAGTGTAACAAAGTATCAAAGAATGTTAAAATTACCATGGGGCTGAAGAAAAGCAGATTATCAAACACTGCGAAATAATGAGAAATATTTCAAGTAATCCAGTTATTACCGCACCAAGAAGCATTCATTAAGAAAACAAAGAAAGCAGAAATCCTCTCCAGTTGTGTATACAATATCATCATTCTGTTCTGGCTATGATTCTACCATCTATCTATCTATCTATCTATCCATCTATCTTTTATGAATTCCAGTGATAAAATGGAGAGCACATACTGATGTCACACAGTGTTCAACTCTAAACTCGCCAGGTGTCATAGCGCTTTCTGACCCTGTTCACACTGCAGAGTCTGACACGCCACCTCGTGCTTTTGAGTTGCACATTCAGACTTGGGCATCAACCAGTTGAGTGCTTGTTAGTGATTATAGCAGGAGTTAAGTTCTGATTGTCTGTGGATTGCTGCTAATTTCACAGGTTACTGGAGACCTATCACAGCTGCCTTTGCCCTTTAAAAGATGGTGGATCCTGTTCTCCTACGCCGACTATAGCTTCATTTCGCGATACCGGTCCTTGTGTTGTGGTGATCTAGTTCTGGTGATCTTCTGTGCATTATTTGGAGTGTGGGAATAACCTTGTTGTCTGTTTATTTCCTCCCTGATTCTTTATTTCCTACTGAGCAAGTATTTTCTTACCTCTGTATGTATGTGCAGTGTGTTTGTGTTTTGTTTTTTCCCCATCTGTCTATTTTTGTGGGATAAAACCACTGTTGTCCTGGCCCTCCCCAGGGGTCTGGGAGAGTGGGTATAGACCAGGGCCATTCAGGAGCTAGGGCTAGGAAGGCGGCCCAAACATCATCACCACTAGATGTGTGACGCCCTGGCCTATCAGGTCATCACAGGGTATTGCGCAATCTGCCCTTCTGCACAGTATTTGCATCCTCCTTGGTTACGGATCCCTGTTCTTTGGTGTTGCTAAGATCAGAGCCAGTCAAAACCCTAGGAACACTTTGCACCACACCCACCAGACAGACTATTGGGGGGCCTGAAGGGAATAGGGCCGCCCACTTGGGGGGTTGGTAGGGGAAAGTGAAAAGTGTAGAAGGAGAAGTGAGAGAGAAGCTGAAGGAGTAGGAGTGTGGAGCGGTGACTCTCAAAGTGAGAGATCACCGGTTTAGGAGCAGGGCTCCTTGAGACTACTGGGTGGCAGACGTTGGTCTGGGCCTGGTAGAAGCTGGAACCCCGGTCACAGGGGATCGTGTCAAGGATCACGGATCTGCCGAGGAGGGCAGCCGGCGGCCTTGAGCCATCTCTGGGCAGGGGCCAGGGCACGACGGGGTACGCGGACCTTAGGCCGGGAAGTAGCTTCATGCGTCCTAGTAATTTACCCGACGGGGGTGAAGTCTTCAAGATTTATCCCTCACCCGCTCCAAAATCAGGGTACTAGCACAACGAGGGGATAGGACTTTTCCCAAAACACAGTCCATCAAATCCCAAGCGTGAACCCTGAGAGTAAGCTCACTCCGTTAGCCACACGGGTGAGTGGGACCCGACTAGTGCTACACTGCAGGGTCCAAACAGTGAAGAAGGTGCCACGGAAAATTTTACAGGCTAACAAGCAACACCAAGGGCACGGAGCGTGCTCCCTCCTTGCTGCAGCGGTGCTCAGAATTCTGGTTTACAAGCTGTCGGTGTCAGTATTCTTGGACTGAGTGAGTACGCAGAAACCCTTTCCTCCCCAATGGCACCCCTTCGCTACCATCACCGGGTCCCGGGGCACAACCCCTACCCATGGAGGGGTTAAACACCTTGCTGCCATACCACCTCCACCGGGTGCTCCCAACAACAGCGTTGGTACTCCATTTTACCACGCACCGTGGGTGGCATCACGAACTTCTAAATCCCCTGTACATATTCCCCCTTTTCACTTCGAGTGTCCGCGCAACCCCCTCCCGAGTCCGGAGACCCCTCGAGCCACCGCGGTCCTGGATCTGAGTGACTCGGCCACTGACACAGGGGCGGTACAGATGTATCTTTGGGAAGAGGGATAGCTCGGCCCCCTAGCCCTAGGGACAGTGTAGGTGCGTCTGTTCCAAGTTACCTGTGACAGCTGAGCACCATATTTATCAATTTTACCATATTATAAGCAATCCTGTAATTTTTCTTATTAGAAGCTTCACACAAAAGTGGTGCAGAGACAGAGCAGGGACAACTAATCGTAGCTCAACAGCTCTACTTTTTCATTCATGAATACATCAACTGCAATACAGAAGTAAAGGAAAACCGTTTTTAATGCCTCATGCACACAAACTTAATATGGCTACTATACTACTGTATATCTGTACTTTTGTATAGAATCTTTTTATTAAACTCTATATAGATCCAACTGAAAACAATAATTTCAGATGCAGTAGACCCATTGGTTGAACTATTTCTAGGTAAAATTAAAGCTTTAAATCGTAACCATTGTTTTAATTTTTATTTCATGAATCAATAGTACACATGAAAATAACCAATATTGTAATATATCTAATCAAAGAAATTGTGAAGATCTAAGGTTGTGGGTTGTACTAATCCCTTAGGCAATGCACATTTTTTTTTACTTATAGTCCTTATGCTCCTCCAGGCAACAAATCTGTGATGCCCCTGACTTTATCAGGGTGTCACAGGGAACTGCACTCCTTTTCCTTTTCCTCTTTCCATGGTGCAGAACTCACCCTCCATGGTTCTGGGATCCTAACTATTGGTATTGCTTCCATCAGCATTTAAATCCTAGCCACACCTCACACCACACCCTGTCAGGCACACCAGTGGATGTCTAGCTGGAAAAGGGCCACCCGCCTAGGGGTCAGGCGGACTGGTGGGAGGGACATAGTCAGTTCAGAGTAGCCCTCAGAGAGTGAGGAGCTGGGGGAGTTGTAGCTCCCCTGGAGACTTTGGTTAGGTCGCAGACGGTGGTCTGGGACCGGAGGAGTCGGAGACCCGGTCGCAGGGTATTGGAGAAGGGTGCCCAGACTTAGTTTTGGAGAACGGTCGGCACCGGAAAATCTAGTAACCGGACCGGTACCGAGTACGGCAGGGTACTGGACCCTAGATCAGGGAGTAGCTTTACGCAACCTGATAATTAACCTGCGGAGAATAGTCTCTTTATGAACTTTCCCCAAGTGCTCAGAGATTGAAGGCACCAACACAACGAGGAGGATAGGGCTTTCCAGCTTATGCGGCCCACTGAAATCCCAAGTGTCAGCCCTCGAGAGCACAGCTCCTCTATTTAATTATAGGGAGCGGGACCTCGAAAGCTTCAGGCCAAGGGGTCACTCAGAAACGTCTAAACACAAGTGCATGGAGGCAGGCCCAGGACCATTAGCAATACCAACGGTGACACGGATTCCCGGATGAGCTCCCCAGAGTGGCAGCAGCACCCAGAGACTTGGTTTACTCCTGTGTCAGAGTCTACTTAATGGTCACACTTCCATCCACACGGCCTGAGTGAGTACACTGTTCCCCCCCTGCATCTTGTCTGCTGCGTAGTCTGCACTCCGCTTCCCTACACCTCCACCATCCAGAGTCCCAGGGCCTCCCCTACCCGTGGAGGGAACATCATCTGGCTGCACCACTCCATCTCCCCCGGGTACTCCCATCGGCAGCGGCGGTACTCCACTTACCACGAACCATGGGTGGCGTCACAAACACTAATCCCCTGTAAATAGTCCCTTTTTATTTTCGAGTGGCTGCAAGCCCCCGGGTCCGGAGACCATCGAGCAACAGCAACCCCAGATCTGAGCAGTCCGACTGCTGCAGGGGTGGTACAAATCAACAATAGTTCTTAGGATAGTTCCTCAAATCCAGAAGACGGATATCAACAATAGTCCTTAGGATAGTTCATCAAATCCAGAAGATGGATATAAACAATAGTCCCAAGGATAGTTCTTATTGTTTCTATTTTTATACTTAATGTAGGGACCTACAAGCATAAGGTCCCGTGACGAGGGTTGTAGGCTTCCGTTTTTATGGCCATAAATACCAACAAAAACCTCATATTTTTTTGTACAGGATGCAGCCAGCCCCTTTCTGTTGGGCCTTGCATTTTAGAGTTTCTGTCCCTGCATGATACACAGGTGGAGTACGGCTTGGCAGCCCGCCTGATCTAATAGTATGGGCGTCTTCTAATAGGCTGTGGGCTTGTTACTGTGTTATCGCCATGTGTGAACAGCGCTCTATGCAAGTCATTAGTGTGCAGTTTTATCATCTAGCAATCGACCCCCCCCATTTCATGGAGGTGTGTGTGTGATTTGCTCCTCCTGCACCTGTGTTGCCTCCATTTAGTGGGGGTTTAGCTGTATCCTGGCAGAGTATTAGTTTTTGGCCTGGGCGATGTACACACTGCAGCCCATCTTTGTTGCAAGTAATCCTAAGGAGAGTTCCTCAAATAAAGATGACAGATATCATGACAATAGGTCATGTATTCAGCTCCAATATCTATAGGCCATTCATGGGCACCAGGAACTGGCCACAGCAAGAGATCTTTCCTCTCCACATCACAGCACCAACTCACTGACCAAACATGTGGCTTAATATTCTCCTTCTCCTGTGATCAGTCCACTGGATGGGAAAAAGTGTTCATCCCACCCACCCCGTTAGATATTTTTGTCATGTAACTCCAGGTATGAAGGAGGGCAGTCTCTGGCCAGTCTGCAGTATTGTGTGTCGGGGGGTCCTCTGCAGAGGGGAACAGTAGACACACAATCCCCTACCAGATGCAGGACAATGAATTCTACTGCAGGTCTGATCAGAGTCCATCGAGCTCAGCAAGGATACAGGCATTTACAACCCCTTCCCCCTTCAATTTGTGTACCTTAAACTGACACGCGAGCAATCTGTAATCAGACACAACAATAAGATTGATGTAACATGTCAAAATTCCTTATATCTGCAGGCTCTACTCTATGTCCAATTGTTTTAGTTTTAGTCAGTCAGCTTCTCACAGAAATCTACTCATTTCTCCTTTTGCACTCTCAATTCATAAATAAAATCTGTATTCAGTGAAGACAGAAATTCTCATTATAGAGAAATGGGATGACAGTTGCTGTTCATAAGATTCTATGGACAGGGGAGAAGGAAGTGCTGGGCCCGGAATTTTCAGGGAATTTCAAGTATTGATACTGATCTGGCACTCAGGTAATACAAAAAATAAAGGAAAAATAAAGAAAAAATTAATAAAGCAAACACTTCATACTTATTGAGTCACTAGCATGGCTGTAACTGCTCCCACGGCCACTCATTCACTTCTGAGGCTGCTCGTTTCCTTTTTGGCATATCTACTGCTTTTCCCCCCGCCGCCATCTGTGATTGGTTTCGGTCAGACTCGCCCCCATGCTGAGGGACAGCGTGTCTGACTCTTCCAATTACAGGCCCTGTCTGCACGTCTATATTGTACAGTGAAAATAAATATATTAAAAAATATATATTGGCACACTAGCTACAGGCTGCAGACCCAAGCCGTGCGCTAATTTTAGCTGTGTATCAATATAAGAGGAACCACATGTGGCTTTTTTTAAATTATTTAAATAGATAATTTAAAAAAACAGTGTGCAGTCCCCCACTTTTGACACCTAGCAATGATAAAGCCCGACACCTGGGAGCTGGTATTCTCACCCTGGGGAGACGCATTGTTATTGGGCCCCCCTCAGCCTAAAAATAGCATCTTGCAGCTGCCCAAGATTGCTGCATCCATTAGATGCGACAATCCCAGCACTTTACCTGGCTCTTCCCGAATGTCTTAGTGTGGTGGCAATCGGGGTAATAAGGGGTTAATGGCAGCATACATCTACTACTAAGCTCTAGATTAATAATGGGAGGCGTCTATGCGAAGTAAAAAGAAATAAACACAAACACCGAAAAAATCCTTTATTTGAAATAAAAGACAAAAAATACCTTCTTTTATTAACCCCCAAAACACCCCTTCAGGTCTGCCTTAATCCACATGAGGTCCCACAACGATTCCAGCTCTACTACATTACTGAAAGCACAGAGCACGTTCATGGTACATGACCGTCTTCTGCGGACTTCAGGCAGAAACTGAGCAGTGATCAGGGGTGACGTCACTCAGGTAAATAACGGGCACAGCTGGAGGTTCCCATGGTCCTCCACCTGTGACTGCAGGTCGCTTGACCTCAGGTGACTTAATTAAACTCAGTGACTTCACCTGAGGTGGAATCACTGAGTTAATTGAGGTCCCCTTAGGTCAGGTTTCCTACGGTCACAGGTGGAGGATCGTGCTCAGTCTCTGCCTGAAACCCACAGCAGGCAGTCATGTACCATGATCGTGCTTTGTGCCTTCAGTAATGTAGCAGAGCTGGAATCATTGTGAGACCTCGTGTGGATTACGTCGGTCCTGCAGGGGTGTTTTGCAGTTAATAAATTGGTAAAAGGGAGTACTTTTTTGTCTTTTATTTCAAATAAAGGATTTATTTATTTGTGTTTATTTAGTTTTACTTACAGATTAGTAATGAGGGGTCTCATAGATGCCTCTTCTAATCTACAGCTTAGTGTCAGCTGTGAGCTTTGATTAACCCCTTATTACTCTAATTGCCATGGCACTAGAGCAATCGAGAAGTGCCAGAAAAAGTGCTGGGTTTGTCGCGTCTAATAGTGCAACAATTTTGTATGGCTGCAGGCTGGGGAGGGACCAATAACTATAGGTCTTCCCAGCCTGAGAATACCAGCCCCGAGCTGTCAGGCTTTATCATGGCTGAGTATCAAAATTGGGGGGGACCGTATACTGCTTTTTTAATTTATTTAAATTATTAACAAAAAAAATTAAAAAAAGCTGCATGCGGTTCCTTTTATTTTGATACACAGTTAAGATAAGAGCACGGCTGGGGGCTGCAGCCTATAGACGTATTCTTTATCTGTGCTTAGTATCGTAATATGCGGGGACCCTAAGACAATTATTTTATTTTCATACCATGATAGATGTAGATAGCATCTGTGATTGGAAACAGTCAGTTTACACGCTGCCACTTAGAGTGGGGGCGCGTCTAACTGCAACTAATCACAGATGCTGGTGGGCAGCTATAGCAGTGCATATACAATGAAGGTAATGAGCTGACCCGGAACTGATTGAGTGGCTGCAGAAGCAGTTACAGCCACATCGGAGCCTCTGTAAGTACAGCACGCTTGCTCATATCCTTCTATCCCTTCTACACCATTTTTAATCGCCGGATTTTGGTCCCCATAGACTTATATTGAGACCTGTATTTGGCCAGATATCCAGGATCAATCACAGATCAGAACTTTTTTTTACCTGGTTAGACTCACCAGTCCCGGTTATCTGCGAGTCCACCCATCATTAATTGCAATGATTGGGTGGCGGCATCATGTCATCAGGTCTATATATGACCTGGTGATACCATGCTCTGTGCACTGTATTTGGAAATTGTGTAGGGAGAGTTTCTGCTGGAGAAGGGAAAGTGTATTAAAGTGATTCTATCCTTACAGTCCTTGCTGCTGCAATGTAAAAAATCTATTCTATTCTCCAGTAATACCATAGAGCTTCCTTTGGCATTTGACACGCTGCTGAAGAAGGGATTGTGTATTAGAGGTCTGTAGTCAGGGATTTTAGACTAAAGTGGGCTTTACATGCAACGACATCGCTAACGAGATGTCGTTGGGGTCACTGAATTCGTGACGCACATCTGGCCTCGTTAGTGACGTCATTGCGTGTGAAACGCACGAACGACCGTTAACGATCAAAAATACTCCCCATATCGTTGACCGTTGTCAAGTCATTGTAATCCCGATTATCGTTGCTGCTGCAGGTAAAATGTTGTTCGTCATTCCTGCGACAGCATCGCTATGTGTGACACCCCAGGAACGAGGAACATCACCATACCTGCGGCCGCCCGCAATGAGGAAGGAAGGAGGTGGGTGGGATGTTCGTCCTGCTCATCTCCACCCCTCCGCTTCTATTGGGCGGCCGCTTAGTGATGCCGCTGTGACGCCGAACGAACCGCCCCCTTAGAAAGGAGGTGGTTTGCCGGAAACAGCGACGTCGCTAGGCAGGTAAGTACGTGTGACGGGTGTAAGCGATGTTGTGCGCCACGGGCAGTGATTTGCCCGTGACGCACAACTGACAGGGGCAGGTGCTTTCACCAGCGACATCGCTAGCGATGTCGCTGTGTGTAAAGCCTGCTTTACAAACCTTGCTGCTGCTACGGTAACCTAAAATTCCTTTTCAGGGGAAAGTGTAAGGAAAGCTGGTGGAGAAGAGATAGTGTGCCGCCCCCACATCTGTAGCAGCCGGGCTGCTCGGATCCGGATGCCCAGTGTGGCTCGAGGGATTCTCCGGAGCCGGGGGTCACGCGGACACTCTAAATGAAAGGGGACGTATCTGTACGGGATTTGCCGTAATTAGTCTGTGACGCCACCCACGGTGTGTGGTGAAATATGGCACCACTGCTGCTGCTGTGGGGCACCCGGGGGCGATGGTATGGCAGCTGGTTGTTAACACCTCCGTGGGTAGGGATGGTTGCCCCGGGACCCGGTGACTTGGTGCAATGGACGGTGATGGCAGGGGCCAGCGCGCCTGGTCAGACCAGGGAGTCTCAGCTTACTCACGGTTAAATAAATCAGACAAGTCCAGTAGTTAACCAAGGTGCTGGTGGCTGGCCACCACGGCCGGGTGTACTCTGGTCCCCCACCCAGGCTGGTGGTCTGTGTCACTTTTCTCTGCACTGTTTTGTGATATGGTGGACTACCCGCTGTGGAACGCGGGAGTCTGCTCCCGATACTTCTGTTGGGAGCCGTGCCCGCTGACGCTGACCAGTGGGATCTACTGGGCCCTGGCGGATGCCCTATCCCTCTCTGTGGGTGGTTGTCTGCTTTTGGGACTTTGGTTGGGACAGGACCTATAATCCTGCCCTCAATTGGTTAATTAGCTAGGCCGTTGGTTTCGGTCCTGGCTTCAGGGACCAAGTACCCCCTCTGTGCACAGTTTCCGGGTCGTTTCTCCGGTGTTGGTACCGGCGGGCTCCAACCCTCCCCCGGTCCACCTCGGATCTCCGGCTGCTGTCTTCCTGTCTCCTGCTAGACACGGGCCACTGTCTGCCACCTAGCCAATGCACTGGGGCTCTAACCCCGGCGCCTCTGCTCTCTGTACTTGAGCTTCCCCTCCTCCACTACTACTCCACTTGAACTACAAACTTGACTGGTTGTTTTCCCGCCCCGGGCTCTCCAGACCCCTAGGTGGGCGTTCTCCATCCGCCTGGTCCTGCCCACTGGTGTGCCTGTCCTGCCCCGAGGGGGGTGACTAGGGTTTCAGGTCGGCTGTATATAACCCTGTGAGAGAAGTTGTTGTGCGGGGGCCTGAACTATGTGACCACCTGGCGGTGCCAGGGCGTCACATTCCCCCTTGGTTTAATACAGACCGTCCGCGGGCTGTCTGACCACCACTATTTATTAAAACACCTATTTGGATGGAAAAAGGTGTATTATTTATTTATTTTTTTTACAGTAAAACATGTAAAACATTGTGAAACACTTCTTCCCTTGACGGGAGGCACAGATCTTAAACGTTACAAACGTAACGGACCGGGCCACCTTCTGTTTGCCCCCGCCACCCAAACAATCTGTTCCCTGGTGCCACCACTAAGACAGGTGTGCACCCCTCTGCCCAAGTCCAGGAACGGGTCCAGGTAGTGCCCACACGGGCCGGGTAAAAAGTTCCTTACCCGGCAGTCCTTGTCACGGGTCTCTCGGTCTGGAGGGTAGTCACTGGTCGCAATGGTGACGGGCCTCGGCCGACTCTACCGCAGGCCCTTCCTCCAATCTGCCTCTCCAGAGACCGGGTTAGTGCTGCAAGAATGTGCATGGTAATTATTGTCAAAACCCAAAAGACCATTTTTTAAAAAAACTGTAGAATTGTAGAACTGTAGAACTGTCCCAATGGGGACACACAACTGGGGGTAGCCAGGGATCTGCTACCTACTCATCTTCTGTTACTGGAGATTGTAAAGGGGGGTAGGGACACAGCTTCCCTTCAATATTTACCCATTTCCTGACGTTTAGGGCGAACCATCCCCTCTCTCTACAATGCCGGGTGTACGAGACCAGCTCTCTGGACTCCAGGTCTCGATCCGGGTGTCCTGTGGGCAGGTGAGGGGCCACATCGCTCTGGGACACGCAAATCTCGGCATCCATGCCCAGCTCGTAGATAACCTCACCCTCGCTCAGGGTTAAAATGGCGGACCTGCCCACGGTAGGTTGGACCCCGCACCCGGAAGGTGGATTGCCGGAGGTGATCTTTTTCTAGGTAAGTCCGGGACAGCACCTCCGCCTTTCTCTTTTCCCGGGCAGCAATCTCCTTTTTCAGTTGCTTCTGCTGCCGCTCCCAGTACGGAGCGCGGTCTTTAGGCTCCTCCTCCTGCTCGGGAGTTCGGCTCATGTGGATGCTCTCACTGCCGGCCACCACCGGCTCCATTCTTGGCTGAGGACTCCACTCCATAGCCTGCTTCGCTCCTCGGCAGGTACACCCCGGCTGCTCCACAGCCGGGACTGGGTACGGGCTGACGCTGGGACTCACGACCAGGGCTGACTTATGGGTTGACTCTGCCTCTGATTCGGCCGGGCAGACTGCCGGGGCCAGTCTTGTCATGCGTGTGGCAATCCCAGTGCCCGGGGGTGACGTCATCTTTGGCGTGGCCGGGCTCGGGGCTGGAGGAGACGTCTTCCAGGCTTTAGGCTTGCTCGTGTTTGGTGCGAGTGCCGGAGCAGTGTTATGCTCTTGGCTCGAGGACTCCCGTGCCGGGTCCTCGCGGGCAGATGCAACGGGCTCCACTGCCGTGACTTGTGGCAGCGGACCGATTGGGTCACTAACTGCAGGTGCGGGCAGCGAGGGAGGTGACGTGGCGGACGGGGGCAGGCCGAGCTCCTCAGCCAGGGAGGCCGGCTCCGGTGAAACATAGGGGCGTGGGTCGCTTACCCGCTCCTCCGAGGCCATCTCCTTTTCGCGTGCCTGAACGGCTGCAGCCAGATCTCTCATCTCAGCCGTCCATCTCGCCAGCAGATAATTAGCCTGAGCTTGAATCTTGCGACACATTTTCACGATTCCACCCAGTTGGCCATCCCAGGAGCAGGCTCCTCCATAGTCGGGTTGTCGGACTGGTCAGACATCCTTCACGTTGGTGTCCAGGAGCAAAAGATGGCAGAGTCCTGGAGTCCCTGCCCTTTATCTCTTCGGGTCACATGCCGCAGCTTCTCCGCCCGCCCCCCTTTGTCTTTTGCGAGCACTCTCTTCACGCGGCTCACCAGTTTTGTTTTCGGCCTAAGGGCGTTACATCCTTCCGGCCGTGTTCCCAGGGAGTGGGGCTTCTGCTTCGCACCCTTTCTCGGGGAAGAAGATGCTGGGTTGTCATTTTTTGCAGCTAAAAATGGTGGCAAAAATGACTGTTTTTTTCAAAATTTTACAGCGGAGCACCGCTGACAGTTTAAAACAAGGCGCACATCCACCCAGTAGCTGGATGGGTTACAATCCTGTTCATGACGCCAGTTTTTGAGGTGTGCCGTCCCCACGTCTGTAGCAGCCGGGCTGCTCAGATCCGGATCCGCAGTCTGGCTCGAGGGATTCTCCGGACCCGGAGGTCACGCGGACACTACAAATGAAAGGTGGACGTATTTGTACGGGATTTGCCGTAATTAGTCTGTGACGCCACCCACGGTGTGTGGTGAAATATGGCACCACCGCTGCTGCTGTGGGGCACCCGTGGGGCGATGGTATGGCAGCTGGTTGTTAACCCCTCCGTGGGTAGGGATAGTTGCCCCGGGACCCGGTGACTTGGTGCAAGGGACAATGATGGCAGGGGCTGGTGCGCCTGGTCAGACAAGGGAGTCTCAGCTTACTCACAGCTAAATAAATCAGACAAGTCCAATAGTTAACCAAGGTGCTGGTGGCCGGCTGCTGCGGCTGGGTGTACTCTCGTCCCCCACCCAGGCTGGTGGTCTGTGTCACTTTCCTCTGCACTGTGTTGTGATGTGGTGGAATTCCCGGTGTGAAACGCGGGAGTCCGCTCCCGGGACTTCTGTTGGGAGCCGTGCCCGCTGACGCTGACCCCTGGAATCTAATGGGCCCTGGCGGATGCCCTATCCTTCTCTGTGGATGGTTGTCTGCTTTTGGGACTTTGGTTGGGACAGGACCTATAATCCTGCCCTCATTTGGTTAATTAGCTAGGCCGTTGGTTCCGGTCCTGGCTTCAGGGTCCAAGTACCCCCTCTGTGCATGGTTTCCAGGTCAGTTCTCCGGTGTCGGTACCGGCGGGCTCCAACCCTGCCCCGGTCCACCTCGGATCTCCGGCTGCTGTCTTCCCGTCTCCTGCTAGACACGGACCACTATCTGCCACCTAGCCAATGCACTGGGGCTCTAACCCCGGCGCCTCTGCTCTCTGTACTTGAGCTTCACCTCCTCCACTACTACTCTACTTGAACTACAAATTTGACTGGCTGTTTTCCCGCCCCAGGCTCTCCAGACCCCTAGATGGGCATTCTCCATCCACCTGGTCCTGCCCACTGGTGTGCCTGTCCTGCCCTGAGGGGGTTGACTAGGGTTTCAGGGAGGGAGAAGAAGCACATGCAGTTGCTGGGGTGGCCGATAGTAGGGGAGACCCACTAGGCCACGTTTTAGCGCAGTAAGATTCCCAGACTAACGCATGTTGCATGTGCATTTGCCGGTTCATGCATGTAGTAGTCAAATTATTTGAATTTCTTCTACTGAGTAATTGTTTACACAGTTGGCAGATAAGCTAACTTGGGTCATCGTTTGTGGTCTCAAAAAGGGCCCAGGTTAGGCAACCTTTGCCGCCTATGCGTATTGCAGACTTGCGACCACTGCTAGCCACAGTCAGAGTTGTGGCTGAGGATGCAGTAATTGTCAGGGTTGAAACACTCCATGTCTGTGTGAGATCTCGCAACGTAAGCTCCTTGTTTTCCTCCTCCTCCACCTCCCCTGCTGAGCTACTCAGCTGCATGCGTCTGGGTTAACACTAAAGTGTGATCTAGAACCTCATCATTGTCCTCTCTGTTTTCCCACTCCTCACCCTGAGAGTTACCCTCCTCCACTTCCTGCCCTGACAGCACAGTACAGTACGTGTTCACATCAGGTATCTGAGTCTTACCATGATCACATCTACCGCTGGGGGTTAACGTCTGGTGACAAGGTTGTGACAAGGGTCTGGATTCTTCTTGCATCTTACTTCTTACAGCCCTAGATTCAACTGACATTGGTGTATAGAGCATTGGTGCAGATTCTTTCCTCCTCTTGAGTCTGTGAATCTTTAGAGCAGACCTGTTGATGCCCATGGAATGGAATGTGTGAATAGCTCTGCAGACTCACCCTTCCGTGGTTCCATATAGTCAGTTGTATCAAAAAGACTGACCGGCACATCCAACAGGTGTGAACAGGTGCCAGCTGAAAACACAATATAACTACAAAATACATACAGCTGCACTTTAGAATGCTAACAATGAATAAGGAAACTAGAGATGAGCCACTCCCATCAAACTGCGGGTGTGTTCGTCAAACGTTCCACGAACGTTTGACGAACACCTTCGAACCCCATTGAAAACAATGGCAGGCATACACAAACACATACAAACACATTATACATGTACACATACAGTTAATAAACATTGCCATTATACTTACAGGTCCCCGCGATGCGTCCTGCAGACTATGTCTCCTGCCGCTTTTCCTTCCGATCATCGCTGCACCCTGCCGGTAACCAGCACTGATGATAGGACCTTCCGTGACGTCGTCATAGCATCTCACCAGTCACGTGTCTATTATCTCATTGGCTACAGACTGGTCACATGGCTATGACGTCATGCTAGGTCCTGTCAGTGCATCTCTCCGGTACGCGGTGCTCGTTTGAGCATCTCTGTGTACCGGCGAGATGCTTGGGCACATGCTTTGCTCCCCATTCCTGCATGTCGGCGCACTTTACAGAGTCAGCCCACATGAAGGGACTGGATGCCACAGCCGGTGAATAGTGGCACTGTTGCTATAGTAACCCGCCTGTCAGATTACTATTTCAACGGTGGCAGCGGAGACGTTACCGCTTACAACCCGCAGCCTCTGCTCACTCACTGAGTGATTAGACTGCACGGGAGCAGCAGCGTCTTCCTCCCATGCAGTGCTGTCTGATGTAGCAGAGCTGCATGGGTTGAAGGAGAAAGAAGACAGAAGACCAGGATCGTGGAGGGGTAAGAGGGAGTAATAAACATGGAGTCTCTAAGTGTGTCTGTGTATTTATTTCTATTAATGTATTTTTTCTCTGTGTGGTGTCTTTTTTTAACCCTTTATTGGAGATTCTTAATGGCCGGGCAAACTTGCCTGACATTAAGAATCTCTGGCTTAATATTAGCTAGTAAAACAAAGCTAGTATTAACCCTTTATTACCCAGCAAGCCACCCGGCATCAGGGCTGCTGGAAGAGTTGGATACAGCGCCAGATGATGGCGATTCTATCAAAGCGCCATTTTCTGGGGCAGCTGCGGACTGCAATTTTCAGCAGAGGGGCACAGAAAGCGTGGGCCAATCTGTGCTGCGGATTCCAATGCCCAGCTGCCTAGTTGTACCTGGCAGGACAAAAAAAATGGGGTGAAGCCCATTTTGTTCTTTTTTTAATTATTTCATGAAATTCATGAAATAATTAAAAAAAGGGATTCCCTATATTTTTAGGTCCCAGCTGGGTACAAATAGGCAGCTGGGGGTTGGGGGCAGCCGTACCTGCCTGGTGTACCTGGCAAGCATACAAAAATATGGCAAAGCCCACGTCATTTTTTTGGTGGGCAAAAAACTCCTGCATACAGTCCTGGATGGAGTATGCTGAGCCTTGTAGTTCTGCAGCTGCTGTCTGCTCTCCTGCATACACTAGTGAATGGAGCATGCTGAGCCTTGTAGTTCTGCAGCTGCTGTCTGCTCTCCTGCATACACTAGTGAATGGAGCATGATGAGCCTTGTAGTTCTGCTCTCCCTGTCTCTCCCTCCAGCGTACAGTCCTGGATGCAGCATGCTGAGCCTTGTAGTTCTGCAGATGCTGTTTGCTCTCCTGCATACACTAGTGGATGAATATAGAGAAAAAAGTTTCTATCCGGCTCACCTGCTTAAATGGAGACGCATATACTGTGGACCGTGCAAGGAACGGAAAGGTCGGCAAATCCTTGTAGTAATAGTAAGAGATGAAAAATTCCAGTAACTTGGTCCAGGCAAAAGATTCTTTAAAAAGTAGATTCTTTATTTATATACATGCTAAAAAGTCCATGTTAGGGTAAGACGGAGCCCCCATCACAGAGGGGGCTCCGTCTTACCCTAACATGGACTTTTTAGCAGGTATATAAATAATCTACTTTTTAAAGAATCTTTTGGCTGGACCCAGTTACTGGAATTTTTCTCCTCTTACTAGTGGATGAAGTATGCTGAGCCTTGCAGTTCTGCTCCCCCTGCCTCTCCCTCCAGCATACAGTCCTAGATGGAGGATGCTAAGCCTTGTAGTTCTGCAGCTGCTGTCTGCTCTCCTCCATACAGACAGACAGCAGCTGCAGAACTACAAGGCTCAGCATACTCCATCCAAGATTGTATGCAGGAGTTTTTTGCCCCCCCCAAAAAATTACATGGGCTTCGCCATATTTTTGTATGCTAGCCAGGTACAGCAGGCAGCTACGGGCTGTCCCCAAACCCACAGCTGCCTATTTGTACCCAGCTGGGAACCAAAAATATAGGGAAGCCCTTTTTTTTTTAATTACTTCACGAATTTCATGAAATAATTAAAAAAAAAAAAAATGACATGGGCTTCGCCCAATTTTTGTGTCCAGCCAGGTACAACTAGGCAGCTGGGGATTGGAATCCGCAGCGCAGGGTGTCCAAGATTTCTGGGCACCCTTGCTGTGAATTGCAGTCCGCAGCCGCCCCAGAAAATGGCGCTTTCATAGAAGCGCCATCTTCTGGCGCTGTAGCCAACTCCTCAGCTGCCCTGGTGACGGGTGGCTCGCTGGGTAATAATGGGGTTAGGGCTTGCTGTATATTATCAACTGGCCCTAAGCTCGAAATTCCTAGTGTCACGCCAATATTAGACATGGCCACCATAAATTTCTAGTACAAATAAAAAAAAACACAACACACAGAAAAATATTTTTATTAGAAATAAAACACAACACAATTAGTGACGCCATCTTTATTGAAACAAAGAATTCCCCTCCGCAGTAATCCTGGGTCAAGGGTCACGCGCCGCCCAATGCGGATCCAATATCATCTGATCGGTTTGCTGGAAGGCAAAGCGATCAGATGATGTTTCAGGTTCATGGGCCTGAATCAGATGACACAGCAGCTGATTGTATAAATGGCTTTTATACAATCAGCTGATGCATCAGTGCAAAAAAAAAACAAACTACACACTTCAGTGCAGACTCCTGTCCGATAGCATCAGCTGACAGTTTAGCCGGCTGAGCGGTAAGAAGCCGGCCTCACCGCTCGACTTATAGTGTCAGCTGATTCCGTCAGGTGACCGCATCAGTTGATCATCGCCAGGTCTGAGAGAGAGAGAAGAGAGAGAGAGAGGAGAAAGAGAGGGGAAAGAGAGAGAGGAGAGAGAGAGAGAGGAGAGAGAGAAAGGAGAGAGAGGAGAGAGCAATGCAGCCTCATTCCGTGGCTCACAGCTGATGTCCAGCTCCTCCCCTCAGTGCATAATTAAATTAAAATTATAAATAAATTAAATTCTTTACCGGGACGGCTGGGACTCAAAGTCGTGAACTAATTCTCCTTAGGCAGCAGCTCTACCCATTGATCCACTGCCTGTAATGAAAAACATAGGAAGATTTGGTAATCTTGACCTCTGTATTGCAGTAGAGAAACCAGAAGTAGATTATTCAGCTACAACGATGAGAGAGAGAGGAGACAGAGAGAGAGAGAGAGATGAGTGAGAGTTGGAGATGAGAGAGGAGAGAGAGAGGGAAGAGAGAAGAGAGAGAAGAGAGGAGAGAAGAGAGAGAAGAGAGGAGAGAAAAGAGAGAGGAGAGGGAGAGTGACAAAAGAGAGAGAGAAGAGAGAGGAGAGAGGAAAGAGAGAGAAGGGAGAGAAGAGAAAAATGAGAAAAGAGAGAAGAGAGAGAGGAGAGAGAGGAGAGAGAGAAGGGAGAGAGGAGAGAGGGAAGAGAGAGAGGAGAGAGGAGAGAGAGAAGAGAGAGAGAAGGAGAGATAGGAGAGAAGAGAGGAGAGAGAGAATAGAGAGAAGAGAGAAGAGAGAGGAGAGTCAGAGGACAGAGAGAGTGGAGAGGTGAGAGAGAGAGAGAAGAGACAGAGAGAGGAGAGAGAAGAGAGAAAGAGAGAAAGGAGAGAGAAAGGAGAGAGAAGAGAGAGAGAAGAGAGTAGAGAGAGAGGATAGTGAGAGAGAGAAGAGAGAGAAGAGAGAGAGAAGAGAGAGAGGAGAAGAGAGGAGAGAGAGAAGAGAGAGAGATCACATGCAGGCACTACCTGAGTGAAGCGCGGCTCACTTCAGTTGCTAGCGTTGTGTGGATTACTTCGGACCTGGAGGTGTTTGGGGATTAATAAAGTGGTAAAAGAGGGGGGGGGGTGTTTGTCTTGTATTCCAAATAAAGGATTTTTCGTTGTGTGTGTTTATTTACTTTTACTTACAGGTTAATCATGGAAGGTATCTCGGGGAGACGCCTGTCATGATTAACCTAACCTTATTACCCCGATTGCCACAGCACCAGGACAATTCAGGATGAGCCGGGTAGAGTCCTGGGACTGTCTCATCTAATGGATGCGGCAATTACGGGCGGCTGCTGGCTGATATTGTTAGAGTGGTGGGCTCCCTATAACGTGGCGCTCCCCATCCTGACAATACCAGCCTCCAGCTGTGTGGCTTTATCTTGGCTGGTATCAAAATTGGGGGGGCCGCATGTTTTTTTTTTTTAATTATTTATTTATTTATTTTACTACACGATATAGACCTGCCCGCAGGCGGCTGTGATTTGTTGCAGTGAGACAGCTGTCACTCAGCGTGGGGGCGTGTCTGACTGCAACCAATCATGGGCGCCGGTGGGCGGGGAAAGCTGGGAATACCAGATTGAATAATGAGCGGCAGCCATTTCCAAAGAGAAAAGCCGCCGGAGTTTTGTGACAGCCGTGCAGCGCCGCGCCCCCAAAACAACTCGAATTTGAAAATGGCGAACGGTTCGATTCAAACATCGCTCATCTCTAAAGGAAACTCTGTTATTGGATTACTGCTATAGGAATATTTGAAAAAAGAGAAATTTAGCATATGTATTGGCCAATGCACGTGAGACTGGTGGTAAGCAACGACAAAGTTATGTCTAATATACTGGGACCCTATCTTAAATGCCTCTATCTGGGTTAAAAACATTCATGTGTAGGCAGCTAGTGACCAGTTATAAAGGATCCTTTCTGCCCAGACATATAGGACACTTTAAGGTAAGGCTAAGTTCACATTTCCGCTAAAATCTATCAGTCACAATCCGCTGCTCTTGTAAACAGCGGAATCCGTTTAGCGGATTCCGCTGCTCCCATAGACTTGCTGAAAGGGGGGAGAAAAGGCGCAAATAGGGTTTTACCCGGTATTAACCGTGTAAGGATGTAGAAAGATACACTCACCTGGAGCGGTTGTGCCAGTCACAACCCCTTGTAAAGCATATGAGTGTCCGCGTGGTTCCAGCAGCAGCCCCGTGAAGACTTAGTGAAAAAAAGGACATATATATATATATATATATGTGAGAATCGGGTTTTAGCCGCGCTAAGAAACCACTGTTGCCAGGATGTAGTTTATATTGAAAAACTCTTTCTTTATTACAGCATCCAACGCGTTTCAGAGACATAAGCCGTCTCCTTCTTCAGGGAAAAAGAGACGGCTTATGTCCCTGAAGAAGGAGACGGCTTATGTCTCTGAAACGCGTTGGATGCTGTAATAAAGAAAGAGTTTTTCAATATAAACTACATCCTGGCAACAGTGGTTTCTTAGCGCGGCTAAAACCCGATGCTCCCATAGACTTGTATGAGCAGCGGATTGTGACTGATGATGCTGCGTTGCACCCTCCGCCCGACTGATCAGTCGTGGAACGACTGACCGCCGGGCGGGAGGAACGCAGCATGTAACGTTTTTTGAGCAGCGAGATCCGTCGGATTTCGCTGCGCATGCTCTCTGGCTCCCTGCACACGTCACCAGCTTTGGTTGGTTACCCGATATTTAGGCAAATAGCTGAATCCAGACAAAAAATAGGTGCTTAGAAAGAGAGACCTAAAATGTAACTTTTATTTCACGTGCTTGGTAAAAAGTGAACCTAGGCTCACTATAGGTGAGTAAAAGCAAACCACAGACATATTAAAATCCTGTACACACAGGGACAGAAGAAACAGACCAATTAGTTCTTGGCCCTTGGTGATAGGGTACGGCAAATGTTGGCCTCAAAACTGAGTTGAGGATGCTACCAAAAAGAACCCCCCACCACGGTAATGTTAACAATTGTACTGAAACACAGCCCTACTCATTCATACAGCTGAATATGATAACAGCATAAGGGCATATGTCACAGATATCAAGGGTATATGTTAACAATTACACTGAAACACAGCTCTCCCCATTCATGAGGCTGAGTTTGATAACAGCATAAGGGCATGTGTCACAGGTATCAAAAGGGTGGACCACAGGGAGTCATATTAAGTTGTCCCATAAGGGAACGATCTTACCCGGTCCAGCTGATACACAAGAAGGGCGACATATGGGAGGACCAACAAAAACGGCTTATCCAGGGGGGCTGTCCACCAGCTCATCAGATCCCACAATAATGCCAGAGGGTCACTTCCATGCTAGGGCAGATACTCACTCCCAACGCGTTTCATGGAGAACAATCATCAGGGGAGTCAAGTGAGTTAAATCATATATGGCCCATACCATCCTATGTGGCCATTTTATTATGCCCGAAGAGATTCTAAATAGAAACAAAGTTCAAGATAAGCCCTCTATACATAGACAAGAATAGAGGCCCATTTTCTTTGCCCCACAATTCATATACTCACCGCACTCTTGAGTGCGTCAGTCATAGGCCCCTTCAAAAGTGCCGCGCTCCGTCTCCGGAAGCGGGCTCCTTCTTATAGGGAGGCGCATGCGCAATAGCATCGTTCCGGCCGATGACGCGCGTTCCCAGCAGACACTGGGACCGGAAACACGCGTCATCGGCTGCCGCATCGCAACAAGGCGGGCGCGGCCTCACAAGGTAACGTCATATCCTGGTGAGTGACGCCTGCTGAGAAGCACAAACCAGAGCATGGAGCGCGCTGCCATAGCAACGCACAGCAACGCGCAGCAGCTCCGGCTCTGCCTGCAGAACATCAATATAAAAGAAACCATGTTTGTTACTTAATACATGGTGGGTATAAATAGCTTATGACAGCAGCATTTATATCATAGTATTGGTACAGTATAGACCCGTCCACATAAGCCCTGTTGATATTAGTATAGAAAAGATTATTACCCACAGGGAAGAGCCACATTTTAACCGAGCAGTGTTACAAGTATCAGGGCCCGGGGCATCGATTAAGAAAAATAACTGGAAAAATACGCATTATGTCCATATGTCACAATCACAGAGTGGCAGTCATTGAAACAGCCATGTAGGTATACCAGTGACATAATTGCAGATTAAATATTTCTAAGTGAGGAACGACCAGCGGGAACAAGAGCGGAGCATAACAAGCTATAAGCTATACACGTGGGCATATAGACAGGGGGGGGGGGGAATTTACACAGGCCAAGACTGGAAAAAAGGGGGGGGGGGGGAAGGGAGGAAATTTGTGGTGGGGGTAGGGGGTGGGGGTGGAACCTACTAAGATGTTAACCTAGCAAACCCTCTGACCCTACCTACCATGTGGGGGTCGGCACCCTAAAGTTCCCCACGCCCATGGTGCCCCCACTCGGCCGTCGTCTTTCCCTCCTACACTTACCCTAAATCCCTGCAGTGCTCCTAAAGGAAGGGGGTGAAGGACAGGGACTCATTTAGGCCCATTGGTGCCATGGTATTGAGGCTATAGATCCAGTAACACTCCTTTCGGAGTATCGTCTTGTCCCAATTCCCTCCCCTGATAGGGGGGCGAATGAGGTCGATCCCCATAATCGTGAAGCTTTTCAAATCGCCATCATGAAAATTGTTGATGTGTCTAGCAACCGGTGTGTCATTTTTCTTGAGGATATCATTTTTGTGTTCACCCACACGTCTTCGCAACTCTCTAATCGTTTTTCCAATATAGAGTTTTCCACACATACACTTAATCCTGTATATGACTCCCCTTGATTTGCAAGTGATCAGTGATCTAATGGAAAAACTCCTTTTGTTGTTATCATTAGCGAACTCCCTTCCTTCCTCGATGTATTTACAATTGACACAGTCATGACATTTGAAACATCCATGGGCCGCATTCGTTGTTCCCACCGGTCCATCCTCACTGAAATGGCTATGGACAAGTCTATCACCCAGGGACTTGGCCCTCCTATAGGTAATAGAAGGATACGTCAAAAGATGTTTATCAATTAGAGGATCCATTTGTAGGACATGCCAATACTTCGAGAGGATTCCCCTGAAGGCACCCGCCCCATTGTTGAATGTAGTGATGAATCTAAGAGTCTCAACAGAATCCTCCTTCTTTTGATTGGGGTTCAAAAGTTTAGTACGATCCACATTGCGTACCTCATTGTAGGCCTTGTGGATAATGCCTTCGGGGTAGCCTCTTTCTTTTAGGCGTCCCATCAACTCAACTGCCTGTTTGTTAAAGCCCACTTCCTCCGAGCAGTTACGCCGCATCCTTATGAATTGCCCCTTTGGAATTCCTCTTTTTAGGGGGACAGGGTGAGCACTCTCCCACTTCAACAGGGAATTCGAAGATGTAGCTTTTCTAAACGTGCTGGTGACCAAACGACCATCCGGCCCTCTCTCCACCATCACATCAAGGAAAGACAGTTTTTCCCCACCAATCTCACTGGTGAACCTCAGGCCAATCTCATTGTCATTTAATTTAGCCATAAAATGATGGAAATCACATAGCTGACCCTTCCAGACAACGAAGACGTCGTCGATGTACCTAAGCCATAGGACGACGTCTTCGGTGTCCAGGAGGCCGCCAAACACCACAGTCTCCTCCCACCAGCCCAGGAGGAGGTTCGCATACGACGGGGCACAGCAACTCCCCATCGCGGTCCCCCTGAGCTGGTGATAGAAACTCCCTCCAAAGGTGAAGGTATTTTTTGTCAGGCAAAATTTAAGTGCCTTCATAACAAAGTCATTGTGTTGGCGGAATTGACTTCCTCTGGATTCCAGGTAGTATTTGACAGCTCCCATTCCTGCTGTATGTGGAATGGAGGAATACAACGCCTCTACGTCGATGCTACATAAGAGCATACCCTCCTCCAAGAAGATATCCTCTATGCGGCGTAGGAAGTCTGTCGTGTCCCTGAGGTAGGAATTGAGGGACAGCACAAAGGGTCGTAGAATTTTATCAATGTAGATGCTCAGTTTCTCCGTTATGCTTCCCATACCCGAAACAATGGGGCGACCCTTTAAGGGATTTAAACCCTTATGCACTTTAGGTAAAGTGTAAAAGGTCGTCACCACTGGAAAGGTAGGTAGAAGGAATTCATATTCATTTTTATCAATAATGTTGGACTCCAAAGCCTCCCCAAGCAGGGTTTTTAGTTCTTCCTTATACCCCGAAATAGGGTTGGAGTCCAACTTCGCATAACAAAATTTGTCACTAAGGATCTTTAAACAGATCTCTTTATAGGCGCTAGAGTCCAGTATCACCACATTCCCCCCTTTATCAGAGGGCTTTATGGTGATACTGGAGTCTCTCTCTAAATTCTTGAGACTGAGCATCTCACTCTTAGTCAAATTATATTGACTTCCGTAAGAACCCCTGCTGTTCCTCACATCCTCCATCACCAAATTAACAAAGATATCGACAGCATCAATCTCCGTCATAACGGGAGGCATCCTGACACTTTTATTTTTCAAATTGGTGAAGGGCCCTTCACCAAAATCATTCGGGTTCATGTCTCCAAGATGGTAGAGTAACTTTACATCCTCAAGGAGTTCTCCTGGGATCCCCAATTCAGCTGAGTTTTTTTCTTTTTGTTTCTCAAAAATTTTTTTCCATTTAAGGCGTCTGGCAAAAAGGTGCAGATCCTTAATCGCCTCGAACTCGTCAAAGTCCGTTGTAGGGACAAAGGACAAACCCTTGTTAAGAATGGACAAGTCCACCTCAGAGAGGGATCTAGAAGACAAGTTTATCACCTGAGGAGCCCCGCTTGTGGTTACGGGTTTAGTTGTCCCTTGCTCCTCAGGTGATATTGGTTGTCTAAAAAACCCCCCCTGTTTCCAAAATATTGTGGGGCTCCCCTGTGTTGGAATCTTCCCCTACCTCTCTGCTTTTTTGATTGTTGTGGGGGTCTAAAAGGATTGCTCCTGGTTTCAGAGTCTGAGAGCTCCGCGTCCGTGGAGGAGATATCAGTCTCACTTTGCCTGTTGTTACGGTTATTCGGCTTTCTTTCATCAGATATAGACACCAGACAATGGGCCACGGAGGCCAAGGATGTATTCTCAGAGAAGAATTTAGTATTGAAAAGATACACACCTACCCTTAGTGGGGCATTTAAAGACCTTACAAAGGTCTATAAGGATCGTATAACATCTTGGTGGGAGGTCCAGTCACTGGAAAGCTATCTAAAAGAAAGGATAGTCCCACGACATCTTAGGATCACACTACAACCTGGTTTCCGCCATAAAAATGGTGATTTCATGAACCTCTGGGAAAAAGAGGCAACTGAAAGCTCCCTCAGATTCATGAGGTTATTATTGGAAGAGGAAAAGAAGAATCTCACTAGCCTGGAGGACTCCCTTAAGGAGCATATAGATATCACTCGCAAATTTAACAGCGAAGGTGACTTTGCCAACAAAGAATTGGTCCTGCAAGGGGTTATAGAGAAGTTTCAATATAAATTAAAAGAACGTAAACATAAATTTTATATTAGGGATTTACAAGACTTCAAGGAGAATAGAGTATATTTTCCTGCGAATAACCGTAACAACAGGCAAAGTGAGACTGATATCTCCTCCACGGACGCGGAGCTCTCAGACTCTGAAACCAGGAGCAATCCTTTTAGACCCCCACAACAATCAAAAAAGCAGAGAGGTAGGGGAAGATTCCAACACAGGGGAGCCCCACAATATTTTGGAAACAGGGGGGGTTTTTTAGACAACCAATATCACCTGAGGAGCAAGGGACAACTAAACCCGTAACCACAAGCGGGGCTCCTCAGGTGATAAACTTGTCTTCTAGATCCCTCTCTGAGGTGGACTTGTCCATTCTTAACAAGGGTTTGTCCTTTGTCCCTACAACGGACTTTGACGAGTTCGAGGCGATTAAGGATCTGCACCTTTTTGCCAGACGCCTTAAATGGAAAAAATTTTTTGAGAAACAAAAAGAAAAAAACTCAGCTGAATTGGGGATCCCAGGAGAACTCCTTGAGGATGTAAAGTTACTCTACCATCTTGGAGACATGAACCCGAATGATTTTGGTGAAGGGCCCTTCACCAATTTGAAAAATAAAAGTGTCAGGATGCCTCCCGTTATGACGGAGATTGATGCTGTCGATATCTTTGTTAATTTGGTGATGGAGGATGTGAGGAACAGCAGGGGTTCTTACGGAAGTCAATATAATTTGACTAAGAGTGAGATGCTCAGTCTCAAGAATTTAGAGAGAGACTCCAGTATCACCATAAAGCCCTCTGATAAAGGGGGGAATGTGGTGATACTGGACTCTAGCGCCTATAAAGAGATCTGTTTAAAGATCCTTAGTGACAAATTTTGTTATGCGAAGTTGGACTCCAACCCTATTTCGGGGTATAAGGAAGAACTAAAAACCCTGCTTGGGGAGGCTTTGGAGTCCAACATTATTGATAAAAATGAATATGAATTCCTTCTACCTACCTTTCCAGTGGTGGCGACCTTTTACACTTTACCTAAAGTGCATAAGGGTTTAAATCCCTTAAAGGGTCGCCCCATTGTTTCGGGTATGGGAAGCATAACGGAGAAACTGAGCATCTACATTGATAAAATTCTACGACCCTTTGTGCTGTCCCTCAATTCCTACCTCAGGGACACGACAGACTTCCTACGCCGCATAGAGGATATCTTCTTGGAGGAGGGTATGCTCTTATGTAGCATCGACGTAGAGGCGTTGTATTCCTCCATTCCACATACAGCAGGAATGGGAGCTGTCAAATACTACCTGGAATCCAGAGGAAGTCAATTCCGCCAACACAATGACTTTGTTATGAAGGCACTTAAATTTTGCCTGACAAAAAATACCTTCACCTTTGGAGGGAGTTTCTATCACCAGCTCAGGGGGACCGCGATGGGGAGTTGCTGTGCCCCGTCGTATGCGAACCTCCTCCTGGGCTGGTGGGAGGAGACTGTGGTGTTTGGCGGCCTCCTGGACACCGAAGACGTCGTCCTATGGCTTAGGTACATCGACGACGTCTTCGTTGTCTGGAAGGGTCAGCTATGTGATTTCCATCATTTTATGGCTAAATTAAATGACAATGAGATTGGCCTGAGGTTCACCAGTGAGATTGGTGGGGAAAAACTGTCTTTCCTTGATGTGATGGTGGAGAGAGGGCCGGATGGTCGTTTGGTCACCAGCACGTTTAGAAAAGCTACATCTTCGAATTCCCTGTTGAAGTGGGAGAGTGCTCACCCTGTCCCCCTAAAAAGAGGAATTCCAAAGGGGCAATTCATAAGGATGCGGCGTAACTGCTCGGAGGAAGTGGGCTTTAACAAACAGGCAGTTGAGTTGATGGGACGCCTAAAAGAAAGAGGCTACCCCGAAGGCATTATCCACAAGGCCTACAATGAGGTACGCAATGTGGATCGTACTAAACTTTTGAACCCCAATCAAAAGAAGGAGGATTCTGTTGAGACTCTTAGATTCATCACTACGTTCAACAATGGGGCGGGTGCCTTCAGGGGAATCCTCTCGAAGTATTGGCATGTCCTACAAATGGATCCTCTAATTGATAAACATCTTTTGACGTATCCTTCTATTACCTATAGGAGGGCCAAGTCCCTGGGTGATAGACTTGTCCATAGCCATTTCAGTGAGGATGGACCGGTGGGAACAACGAATGCGGCCCATGGATGTTTCAAATGTCATGACTGTGTCAATTGTAAATACATCGAGGAAGGAAGGGAGTTCGCTAATTATAACAACAAAAGGAGTTTTTCCATTAGATCACTGATCACTTGCAAATCAAGGGGAGTCATATACAGGATTAAGTGTATGTGTGGAAAACTCTATATTGGAAAAACGATTAGAGAGTTGCGAAGACGTGTGGGTGAACACAAAAATGATATCCTCAAGAAAAATGACACACCGGTTGCTAGACACATCAACAATTTTCATGATGGCGATTTGAAAAGCTTCACGATTATGGGGATCGACCTCATTCGCCCCCCTATCAGGGGAGGGAATTGGGACAAGACGATACTCCGAAAGGAGTGTTACTGGATCTATAGCCTCAATACCATGGCACCAATGGGCCTAAATGAGTCCCTGTCCTTCACCCCCTTCCTTTAGGAGCACTGCAGGGATTTAGGGTAAGTGTAGGAGGGAAAGACGACGGCCGAGTGGGGGCACCATGGGCGTGGGGAACTTTAGGGTGCCGACCCCCACATGGTAGGTAGGGTCAGAGGGTTTGCTAGGTTAACATCTTAGTAGGTTCCACCCCCACCCCCTACCCCCACCACAAATTTCCTCCCCTTCCCCCCCCCCCCCCTTTTTCCAGTCTTGGCCTGTGTAAATTCCCCCCCCCCCCTGTCTATATGCCCACGTGTATAGCTTATAGCTTGTTATGCTCCGCTCTTGTTCCCGCTGGTCGTTCCTCACTTAGAAATATTTAATCTGCAATTATGTCACTGGTATACCTACATGGCTGTTTCAATGACTGCCACTCTGTGATTGTGACATATGGACATAATGCGTATTTTTCCAGTTATTTTTCTTAATCGATGCCCCGGGCCCTGATACTTGTAACACTGCTCGGTTAAAATGTGGCTCTTCCCTGTGGGTAATAATCTTTTCTATACTAATATCAACAGGGCTTATGTGGACGGGTCTATACTGTACCAATACTATGATATAAATGCTGCTGTCATAAGCTATTTATACCCACCATGTATTAAGTAACAAACATGGTTTCTTTTATATTGATGTTCTGCAGGCAGAGCCGGAGCTGCTGCGCGTTGCTGTGCGTTGCTATGGCAGCGCGCTCCATGCTCTGGTTTGTGCTTCTCAGCAGGCGTCACTCACCAGGATATGACGTTACCTTGTGAGGCCGCGCCCGCCTTGTTGCGATGCGGCAGCCGATGACGCGTGTTTCCGGTCCCAGTGTCTGCTGGGAACGCGCGTCATCGGCCGGAACGATGCTATTGCGCATGCGCCTCCCTATAAGAAGGAGCCCGCTTCCGGAGACGGAGCGCGGCACTTTTGAAGGGGCCTATGACTGACGCACTCAAGAGTGCGGTGAGTATATGAATTGTGGGGCAAAGAAAATGGGCCTCTATTCTTGTCTATGTATAGAGGGCTTATCTTGAACTTTGTTTCTATTTAGAATCTCTTCGGGCATAATAAAATGGCCACATAGGATGGTATGGGCCATATATGATTTAACTCACTTGACTCCCCTGATGATTGTTCTCCATGAAACGCGTTGGGAGTGAGTATCTGCCCTAGCATGGAAGTGACCCTCTGGCATTATTGTGGGATCTGATGAGCTGGTGGACAGCCCCCCTGGATAAGCCGTTTTTGTTGGTCCTCCCATATGTCGCCCTTCTTGTGTATCAGCTGGACCGGGTAAGATCGTTCCCTTATGGGACAACTTAATATGACTCCCTGTGGTCCACCCTTTTGATACCTGTGACACATGCCCTTATGCTGTTATCAAACTCAGCCTCATGAATGGGGAGAGCTGTGTTTCAGTGTAATTGTTAACATATACCCTTGATATCTGTGACACATGCCCTTATGCTGTTATCATATTCAGCTGTATGAATGAGTAGGGCTGTGTTTCAGTACAATTGTTAACATTACCGTGGTGGGGGGTTCTTTTTGGTAGCATCCTCAACTCAGTTTTGAGGCCAACATTTGCCGTACCCTATCACCAAGGGCCAAGAACTAATTGGTCTGTTTCTTCTGTCCCTGTGTGTACAGGATTTTAATATGTCTGTGGTTTGCTTTTACTCACCTATAGTGAGCCTAGGTTCACTTTTTACCAAGCACGTGAAATAAAAGTTACATTTTAGGTCTCTCTTTCTAAGCACCTATTTTTTGTCTGGATTCAGCTATTTGCCTAGGTTGATACTGTGGATCCTTTGGGTATTTTGCTATTGATGTTACCCGATATTTACCCTGGTTACGGTGCAAGGAGCCAGCGCTAAGCGGTGTAGGCCCGTAACCAAGGTAAATATCGGGTAACCAAGGTAAACATCGGGTGCTTTGCTGTTACCCGATATTTTGGCTGGTTACGTGTGCAGGGAGGCCGACACTTCCCCGCTCGGCCCCGCCCCCTCCCGCACTCCGCACATGTATGTACACACACACACACACACACCTGTCCCCAGCCATGCAGACAAGCACTGCCACTGACACCCTCGTCTGGCCCCGCCCCCCGCTCGGCTCCGCCCCCTCCCGCACTTTGCATGTGCACACACATACATACATACATACATACATACATGCACATACACACACTCACTCACAGATACACTCACCTGTCCCCAGCCATGCAGACCGCAGCACTTCCACTGACATCCTCAGCGCCTGGCCCCGCCCCCCGCTCGGCTCAGCCCCCTCCCGCACTTTGAATGTGCACACACATACATACATACATACATACATACATACATACATACATACATACATGCACATACACACACTCACTCACTCACAGATACACTCACCTGTCCCCAGCCATGCAGACCGCAGCACTTCCACTGACATCCTCAGCGCCTGGCCCCGCCCCCCGCTCGGCTCTGCCCCCGAACTCCGCCCCCCGCACACAACGGAATCCGACAAAGAATTCTGTTCTTTGTCATCCGTTGTACAGCGTTGAACAGCGCATCAGTCACATGCGTCAAGCGACGCATGTGACTGATACAAATCAACGGAAATGTGAACTTAGCCTTAGAAAAAAAACAAACAGTCCTCCGCTCTTCAGACTTCTCCCCACCCCCTCCACTCATCAAACAACTCCCTCCACTCATCTTACAGCACCAGTATCCTAGCCAAAATCAACAGTTACCAAACGAAGGCCGAATTTTGCAGATATTGAGAAAAGTGTTTGGGAATCTGAATCCGAATGGGTAGAGGTCGTGCCGAAGTTGAGTTTTGCCAATGTTTTGGAACAAGTTTGCTCATCTCTACTCTTCTGTTCTCAAAACATCTGCAGATGGAGAATCAGGTGTCATAATATTTTTTCAATTTGTAATGCTATATTTCAGTTGGATGAGATTTATGGATCTGCTCCTCCATGAAAAATCAAATTATGGACAGGAGATCTATGCAGTTGTACCGCCCCGCGCTCGTCTGCAGCTGAGCCGCTCGGATCCGGGCTTGTTGGTGGGTGGCTCGAGAGCCTCCGGACCTGGGGTCACTTCGATCTGAAAGGATGCTGGCGCTACGTAGGGGTTACGTTTACGGCTGGGGCAGTGGTTTTTAGTTAAGTTCGTGATGCCACCCACAGGTTGTGGTGAATGTAGACACCACCGCTGCTGTTCACTAGGCCCCTGGGGACGGTGTTGCACAGCCAGGTGTTGACCCCTCCGTGGGTAGGGGGGTGATGGTCCCGGGGCCCGGTTGTGAGGGGTGCAGACAGATTGGTGTGGTGCGGTGCGCGGCCCGAGCGCACAGTTGTACTCACTCTGACAGATACACCGGAGTCTCTGGTAAACCAAAAAGATGGTGGTCGGTGACCGCAGCCGGCTGCGTCTGGTCCCCCACCCGGTTTGGTGGTCCCCGCCTTTCTCCTGCACCTTGTTTTGTAGCTGTGGACTGCCTGTGCTTCAGCGACGGGAGTCCGCTCCCCGGCTGTGTGTGTGTCGGGACAGCCCGTTTGCCCGCAGATGCTGGCCCGTGGGATCTCTCTGCCTGAGCGGTGGCTTTCTATCCCCCTCGTTGGGCTGTTGTCTTCAGTCGGGACTTGGTTGGGAAAGGACCTAAAGTCCAGACCTCAATCATTGAATTAACTTATTTCGGTAGATTCGGGATCTCATTTCAGGGTCTGAGTACCCCCCTCTGTGCTCCGGTTTCCAGTCGGTTCCCCGGTTCAGTACCGGCAGGCCACTACCCTGTCCCGGTCCCTTACGGTTCCACCAGGCCATCTTCCCGGCTCCTGCAGGCGGCGACCACTGTCTGCCTCCTGGCCAAAGGGTGTCCAGGCTACGACTCAGACCCCTGTCAGATGTTTACTCCTCTCTCTTTCACCTCCAAAAGTCCACTCCTCCTGTCTTTCCCATCTCAGGCTATCTGAGCTCCTCGGTGGGCATGGCCAACCACCTGGCTCTGCCCCCTGGGCTGAATGTCAAGACCCGAGAGGGGTGACCAAGGTTTTTAGGTTGGCTGCTGTTACCTTTTTAGGGGGACGGGTGTTTGTACAAGGGCCTGTCTGTGACTACCTGGCTAGTCCAGGGCGTCACATTCCCCCTTGATTAAATGCAGGCCGTCCGCGGGCTGCCCGACCACCACCGGTTGTTTTTTGCAACTGAAAAGATAAAACGGAAAAACATTTATATTTATAATAACGTTATTTACATTAAGCATTCTTTTATGGATTCTTCCCTTGCGGGAAGCATATATATCTCTTCAACGGTGCAAACATATGAAAACCTTTTTATTAATGGGAATGGGACGGGACCGGGTCCTTTCCATTTTGCCCACCCAAACAAACCTGAACCTTGATGCTGCCTCTAAAACCAGGTCAGCACTCCTTTTCCCCAGTCGATTAATCGGGTCAAGTCTGGGTATTGCCCATACGGGCCAGGTAAAAAGTTCCTTACCCGGCAGTCTCTCAGAGGCCCCATGTCCAGGGGACCCCTGACCTGGAGGGTTGTCACCGGTTTGCATGGTGACGGGACCTTGGCCTCCTCTGCCGCAGGCCCTTCCTCCAACCAGCCTCTCCGGAGACTGTAGGACGGGAAAGGGTGGTCCGGGATTATTTACAAGCCCAAAAGTTATTGGGTGGCCTGCAAGTTCTCGGCCATGTTCATATAACTTTAAAACATCAACTTACGGTGACCTCCGGCCTTATTCAAGGCCAGACATTCCCAGGACACGCACTATCAAAGTGCCCGGGCAGCTCACAGCGCCGGCAGAATGGCACCACCACCACCCCCGAAAGTAGACGGGGCCTCATCCTCGGAGGTGGATTCTGCTTCAGCCTCACACATTTCCAACGCACAGCAGACACGGTTGAAGAGGGTCATCCGGTAGTCATTCCCGCCGCATCACGGGATATACGTGGCCGCCGGGGCGTCGACTTCGAGGCTGTTCTCACCCATCTCCTCTGATTCCGAGCTGGTGGTCACTCCGACTCCGGTCTCCGGTCCCTTCGCGGCCGGGCGGGCTGCCGGGGCCGACATCCTTCTTGCAGCAGGTGGTTCACCGCCAGCTGTCGCACGAGGAGTCAACATCGGAGCCTCCGGACCCGCCTCTCCTATGACCGGAGCGGCAGCTGCAGCTTCTTCCTCGCCAGTGGCATTCTCTGCAGGCACTGCCGCTCCAGCGGTTGGCCTGGAGACGGCATTAGGCTTGGGAGCAGACATCCTCCATCTGCTCCCCATTGGTCTTTTTGCGCCACTCGGTTCTTTTGCTACTTAGTTTCGTTTTTCGGCCGTGCACTTTTCTGCACAGCCGAGTTCCCAGGGGGTGGGGCTTCAACTCTCGCGCTCTTTTCGCGGGGAAGACGGCTTTGCACCAAAAGATGGCGGCAAGATGGATTCTGAAATTTTTCAACGGGTCATTGCTGACTTCCACTTCAAGGCGCACTTCACCAGGTAGGTGATTAGGTAAACGAACAAAAAAGTCCAGCTCACACCAATATAAAGATGGGATCCTGAGACGGTGCACGGATGGAAGGCGAATCCACAGCATGTAGGTAGGTAATGAAATTCCAGCAACTGCGTCCAGTAAAATAAAAACTTCGACTTTTATTTCAACAAGGTTAAAAGCGATAAAACCAATTCACATGAATGGAAAGGAAGACGCGTTTCGGACAGTATATGTCCTTAGTCATCTAACATCATGAGTGAACACACAAATGTTTTATAGCCAAAAGAAACATGTGACAACCAATCACCTGGACAGCTGATTACATTGGCTAAACATGCACCAACCACAACACATATGTGGAATAAAGACTGATTGATCACTATACAATTTAGACAGAAACCTGAAAGGTCTGGAAAAAAAGAAAAAAAAAAAAAACACGTTAGAAAACCACAAATGATCAATTTTGATAAATATTATTCAGTTCGTTTCTCAAATTTAACCCAAAGGGCATCCTAGTGCCTAAGTCAAAGATCCATTTCGCCTCTTTTAAATGCAATATAGGCACAGGATTTCCTCCTCTCTTAGGTAAAAAAAAATCTGTTCAATAGCATTGACTCTGAAGGAGTCCACATTGCCACTGTGCACATTGATAAAGTGCTGGGAGGCACATGATGGGCTTCTGCTACTGACGTTTTTTATATCATAGAGATGTTCAGAAATCCTGCATCTTAATGTGAGATTTGTGCTACCTACATATTGTACATCACAGGAGGTGCAGGTAATCAAATAAATTACCCCACTGGATCCACAATTAATAAAGGTTTTAATATTGAATTCTTTTTTTGATGTACAAGAAAAACATTTTTTTGTATTGTACATGTGTTTGCACAAACTGCATAATTTGTGTCCACACTTGTAGGACCCAGTAGTGGAAAGCCACGTTCTTGCATTGTTATTTTTATTCTGAGAAATTTTGTTCACGTGGTCACTGGGAGACAAAATCGAACCTATGGTGCGGTTTCTTTTGGAAACAAACTTTACACCATTCCCTAGAATATTTTTTAAGGTATTATCGATAGTCAAAATGGGCAAATATTTTTTTACAATGTTAACTATAGAAATATAATCTTTGCTGAATTTAGTAGAAAAGACTACCGAATTGGAGGATGTTTTTTCAGGAAATGTTTTTTTTCATCAAATACTGATCTCTACTTTTTTCATTGGTTTTGTCCATGGCTTTTTTATAATTGAACTGGAGTAACCTCTGTTTTTGAATCTGCTGGCAATTCGATCACATTCAGCCCCAAAAGCAGCCTCAGATGTACAACAACGTTTAGCTCTAATAAATTCCCCAGTGGGTATATTATTGACAACGTGTTTGGGGTGGCAGCTCCGGGCATGAAGGAGTGAATTGCCAGCAGACAATTTTCTGTAAACCGTACAATCGATTTTTTGAGTAGCAGTATTAGATGAAAAAAACACATCCAAAAAGGAAATTTTGTTTGGGTCATGTTCATACGTAAACCAGAGATTATAAGAGTTATTTCTGATATAGAACATGAAGTTGTCCAAGCAAGGAGTGTCTCCATCCCAGATGATGATGACATCATCTATGTATCTCAAAAAAATAATGATGTTCTTAATAAAGGGATACAGAAAAAATATATTCTTCTTCCCACCAGGAAAGAAAAATATTTGCAAGTGATGGAGAAAAACGAGCACCCATTGCTCAGCCTCGTAGCTGGATATAGAATTCACCCAAAAATACAAAAAAAATTTTTTCCAGCAAAAATCTAGTGACCTCCAGTAAAAAATACTGAAGGTCATCAGAATAGTTGCTGTATTTGTGTAAAGAATGTTTTAGTGCAAGAATAGCCAGATCGTGTGGAATGGAAGTGTACAGGCTCTGAATATCACAGGTCACCCAGCTATATTGATTCTGCCAGGAAAAATCTGAAAAAACATTAAGAATGTGTTTAGTATCCTGAATATAGCTGGGTGACACATGAGGCAGAGCCTGCAACCTGACATCCAACCACTCAGAGAGGTGTTCAAGCCATGAATTGATGCCAGACACAATGGGCCTGAAACTAGGTGGGAACAGACCCTTATGGGTTTTGGGCAGGGCATGGAAGAGCGGTATGGAAGGAAATTCAGGGTTAAGAAACTCAATTTTGTTTCTGATTTAATATGCCTAGATGAAAACCCTCCTCCAAAATGCGAACAAGAGCAGATCTTATCACTTCAGTAGGATTATTGGGGATTTTTTTATATGTAGTATTGTCATTTAACCCTAGAACGCATACCTGGGGCCTCGCAGGCCTGCTAGGTCATTTGTTTTCTATGGTAGATTGAATTGCTTGCGCGTTCTAGGGTTAACATATCAAGAAGTTCCCTTTCATATAGTCCAATATCTGGTGATTAGGTAAGTATCCTGTTCGTGACTCCAGAAGAGTCGATGTGTACCGCCCCGCGCTCGGCTGCAGCCGAGCCGCTCGGATCCGGGCTCGTTGGTGGGTGGCTCGAGCACTTCTGGACCCGGGGTCACTTCGCTCTGAAAGGATGCTGGCGCTACGTAGGGGTTACCTTTTTAGGGTGACGAGTGTTTGTGCAAGGGCCTGTCTGTGACTACCTGGCTAGTCCAGGGCGTCACACAGTCTGTGAGGAAGAAAGAGAACCTGTAACATACATAAGCAGTCCCCCAAAATAATGTTTTAAAAGTGAACAACCCCTTTAAAAATCTACCTCATTTTGTGGTTTTCTAGTATATAATAAAATAGTTTATTTATTTGTATACATTATGTGATGTTTAGATGCTAGCCTGTCAACAATATCTTCATTCTTCTTCCAGGTCATTTTCTATGTAATTTGTCATTCAACAGTCTGTGACAATATAAAATTGCGAGGATAATACGCGAGCCTATTAGAGCTGATCCACAATTGTTTAGAAGAAACTTTATTATCCGCGGCTCCCCTTCACACTTATTATCTCTGTTTAGCATTCTTCCTCCGATAATTCTTCGTGCATTGTTTGGTTGATATAATTTGCAAATTCTTGAAAATGTGACATTCTTGTGCGATTCTGGCATGACAATACAGTAATAAGATAATGAATTTAGTTCTGAAAGAAGGACGCATGCTTTCTGGAAAATTGAGGCAATATATTCTCTTCATTGAAGTTACAATCACATATGTTTCCGCGTACTGAAAAGAAAGTGCTGTGAATACATTGACCCATCCTCTGCACACTGCCACCTCTGAGCAGTACAGAACTTTCTGTAATACCTAGCTGAAGGATTCGTCACGCAGTTAATTGTCCCCATTTGTGAAATCCACAGAGGTAAGGCCAGGGAATGAGTCAGTAATCAATGGAACATTAATGGATGTTCCCTGGAGATGCGGAATGACTGCATTTGTATAATCATTGAAATATTCAATCACTTTTATGTAAAAGCTAGATATAAAAAAATAATATAAGTTCTATAAGCTTTAAACAATAAACAATGATAACTGCACTCAAAAAGCGTTTTAAGATATATATTATTCACAATGTTACCATGGAAATAATTACATTTGACATATGTATGCATTCTGCTTTATTGAAGGCAGATGAAAAAATATATATGTGGAGTTCACGAAAAGTGAACTTTTACTCCCAACTATTTCTGGGGTAAATCTCAGGCCACGATCTCAGGTCAACAACACTGATTTCTGCGATAGAAAGTCATGGCTTTCTCTTAAAGGGGACCAACCACCAGAATTTTCTTCTATAAACTAAAGCCAGTGCTATACTGGCGCTATCATGCTATTTCTATGAATACCTTTAGTTGTGAGATCGGATGTATATTTTCTGAAATATAGGCAAGTAAAGATTGTGGAATGCACCGTTATTTGATAAGAGGTGCAACAGAATATTTAATAGGTGGGTAAGGTTTGCTAGTTATTCCCGCCCGTCTGCCTTTCTGTACTTCCTCCCTCCTTCCTCCCTCTATAATAACAAAGACAGGAGGTGGAAGGACAGGCAGCAGACAGGGACGGGGATAACTAGCAAACTCGACCCACCTATTAGATATTCCATTGCACCTCTCATCAAACAGTGCATTGCATGAACTTTACTTGCCTGTATTTCAGAAAGTATACATCCGATCTCACAACTAAAGGTATGTATAGAATCAGCATTAGAGCACCAGTATAGCACTGGTTTTAGTTTATATAGGAAAATCCTGGTGGTTGGTCCTCTTTAACTGAAATCTCAAAATAGCGCCAAAAGAGTTTAATGTGATTGATAGGGATTAAGGAAATGGATCTGCTTTCTTTTCCAGAAAGAGTGCTACACGTTAAAAAGCAAAACTAGTCTCAACCCAGAGATAGCCTTATCAAAGGAATAGAGCTGAGTTGCAATACCAGTCATAGACATTGGAAAACAATGGTGCTGATTCCCGAGGGAAAAAAGGAGACCCTTTAGGATGTGTGCTCATGATGCATTTTTGGTAAGTGTTTGACTCGCTTCATTAAAAACGTAGCATCTTACAGTTCCAGCAAAGTTGATGAGATTTATAGAAATCTCTGGCCCTCGGCTTCTTTTGTCCTCAGTGTAGACTGACCTGCGGTGCGTGTTTCAAATCCGCATCATGTCAATTTCTCTTGCAGGTACAATGAGTTTTCTGTGCAGATTTTCCCTAAAGATTTGCACTAGATGTGGAAAATCTGCAGATAACGAAAACACTGCAAAAATGCTGCGAAAACATATGTAATGTGCACCTAAGTATATCAATAAAATTTTTATCAGAGCCAAGGAGGAACCAAAAACAAAGCAATGCTGTAGAGATTCTCCATTATCAAAAACTCACCAAACTAAACATTTGAGTCTACATTCCCACAATGAGGATGTGGTGAGTTTTTGATGTTGCAGATTTTCTGCAGCATTTTTGTACCTATTAGGTAAATTAGGTTACTAGTGTTTTTTTTACATTTGTTTCTATTGTGTGTTTTGAAACTACTTTTTTGACTGTCATTTTTTTTAAAAAAATCTGCTTTATATTGGATACTATTTGGCTTTGTCTAAACGTTATTGATACAATAGTGTGAATTATATGCATTTTTAGCTTGTTTCTGTGGCGCCCCTGGACCTGGTCGCCACAACAGCATTGCCCCTCCAAAGGGTTAATGCTGAGCCTGGAGGTAATTGGGGAGATCATTGGCCAGTAAGTTCAACATCCAACGCAGTTTCTCCCTCAGGCCAGCAGAGGGAGCTCTGAACCTGGAGTTCCAGGGAGCATTCCTCAAGTCTGACCTGAGGGAGGAGTGTTCAGTCTGTGAGGAGAGAGCAGAGAGAGCAGACGCAGAGTGTGCAGTCTGGTGAACTGGGGCTGGAGCTGGTTAGCTCAGTCCAGGGAGGCTAGAGCTGCAGAGAGGCAAAGAAGTAGACTTGGACATCGGAGTCTGTGGCCACCAGGGCCTAAAATATTCCCTGGTAGCTGAATCCGAAGGGCAGGAGAGCTGCAAGCACCTGGCCCATAAACAACCTGAAGGTACAGCTGCAGCACCAGGGCCCGGTGTGGACTCCAGCAGAGAAGCACCAGAGAGGGCCTGCGCAGCCTACCACACAGGGAGAGGGACAAATCATCGGTCCCAGCAGCAAGAGGGCCATTGCTAATCCAGAGTGCAGGGTCCTATAACAGCAAAGAAAGAACAGGAGTAGGCCTCATACTCATCTGGCCAAAAAGATACCTCAATTACTTCGAGGCCGGCCGGAGCCCTCTACCACCTGTAACGGTCTCCCAGGACTGGACTGTTCTCAAAGTAAAAGAGGAGAAGGTAAAGAGACTACTGTCTGTGACTGTTTCTTTCACTGCCTGTCGGCCCTGCACCGTATCATTCACACCAACATCACCATAGACACTTACAAGCACCAACTGTTGCCCCGGGGCATCGCTCTACCTGTGGGGAGCAGTATCACCATTGCTGCCGTCCCATCACCCCGGAGGCCTCATACAGCAGCGGCGGCTTAATAGCCGCAAACCACAGGTGGCGTCACGAAAATTATAAACTTTAACAATCACCCCCACTGAAGCCATCTTAATTGACCCCACCAGGGCCATGGAGTCGGGCCCAGCCACCACTGACAAACCCCGGACTAGTCCGGCCCGGCACCGGGTGTCCCATAGCCCTGGGGTGGGCGAGTCATTTCCACCCCTGCACATGCGAATTATACCTGCGGATTTTGTGCATCTAATTTATTCTCTGGGGTAAATTGGCACAAAAAAAGAGAAATTGAGAAATTACGGATTTGAAACCCCCAACGCATTTCAGTTGACGTTGCATAAAAAAAGAACATTCGGCACGAGATTACTATAAATCCCATCCACTTTGCTGGAAGGGTATTTTGTCCAGTACTTGCAGCTGAAAATCTTCTACAAATGCTGGTGTTTGCAGGAAAAATGTTGGGCAAAAAATGCACAATTTTGACATGTTTTTTGCTTGCAATTTTGATGTGTTTTTCCCAATTCTTTTGAATGGGTGAAAAACACTGAGAGAATTGACATGCTGTAAATATGAAACTTGTGCATTATATTTCACAAATCTCATTAACTTTGCTGACACTGTAAAACGCTGCATTTTTTGCAACAAAAACCCAAGGAAAAAAGCTGGCAAAAATGCAATGTAGGAATACACCTTCAGTTTCAGCATTCTTTATGCAGTTAAAATACTGTAAAAAAAACTTCAACAAAAACTCATTGTGAAAGTTGTCCTGAAAGTGACATTTTTGAAAAATAAAAATGAAGTGGCTGCTTTTATTCTCTCAATTTAGAAACTGGTAGTGGTCCAAGTTCACAAAAGTTTTTTCACATCTTTTCACTTATTTTTGACTGTATATACACTGGAGATCAAAATTAGAGAATAACACACAAGGAACTCGCAGTATTTTAATGTTATTTCATAAATTGAATTTATTCCTAAACACATAATAAAAATGTAAATGAGATAAATTAAAAAAAACACTGATCAAAATTAGAGAACACTACTGGATACCTGCAAGTTATTGGTGTTAATCTGGCACCTGGTGCTAATTTCCTTAATTATCTGACAAACCCTATGTAACTGGTAGCTTAACTTTCCAGTTTTCACTGAATTTACAAAAAATGGTGTGCCGTTGCAAAGTGACTGAAACCCTCCAGCAACAGGTTGTCCAGATGAAGGACAAAGAGGGAAAGAGAAATTTGTAAGAGAAATTTGTCATTCCACGTCTGTGATTTCGAGAATATTACATCTTTACAACATCACAAATTCTTTCAAGTCCCCCAGGAAGGCTGGTCGCTCTTGAAAGTCAAATGCAAGAGAGGACAGGATAATGTGGAGAATCTCCATGGGTGATTGTTATAACATTTCAGCTGGAATTGCTCGCCAGTTCAGCACTGAACAGGATAAGCATCTGCCTAGTCATTCAGTGTCACAACGTTTAAGAGCATTTGGACTATAAGCCAACCCTATAGTGACAAAACCTCTCATTAGCAGAAAGAATCAAAAGGAGAATTGCAGGGCTCCTAATATAAGGGACAGGATTGTGAGAGCAGATTTGGGTGGAAAATCTAAATCAATACAAACTTTCTTTTACACACCACTACAGGCACCTTTCTATGTCTAAACTGTCATTGCTCAGGGATTATTTAAGGTGACTCTTTTCATCATCCTAGCACAGGGGAATCTTCTAAGATTAAAGGTTACTACACCTTAGAGAGTAGTTTTGTTGTTTACATCTTGAAATGCCCCTGTGGGTTATTTATGTGGGAAAGACTTCTTTAAGGTTCAAAGAGAAATATTCTCTCAATTGCGTTATCAAATTTTAGAGCAGGTCTGTTTACCTAGGAAAGGTGGAGAATAGATCGCATCAAGACGTTGAAACATCAATAGATCTTCTGGATCCATAAGCTGCAATCCCTCCATCCACTCGGCTTGAATTGGGACTACGACATTACCTGTTATCTATAGCTACAGTATCTATACAGTACTTGAACTAGTGTGCATTATGTCTTATCTGAGGCCGATAATATGAAATGTATTGTAATGTGTTTATAGTAAGATTCAAACTGTATTATACAGTCATATGAAAAAGTTTGGGCACCCCTATTAATGTTAACCTCTTTTCTTTATAACAATTTGGGTTTTTGCAACAGCTATTTCAGTTTCATATATCTAATAACTGATGGACTGAGTAATATTTCTGGATTGAAATGAGGTTTATTGTACTAACAGAAAATGTGCAATACGCATTTAAACAAAATTTGACCGGTGCAAAAGTATGGGCACCTCAACATAAAAGTGATATTAATATTTTGTAGATCCTCCTTTTGCAAAAATAACAGCCTCTAGACGCTTCCTGTAGCTTTTAATGAGTTCCTGGATCCTGGATGAAGGTATATTTGACCATTCCTGTTTACAAAACAATTCCAGTTCAGTTAAGTTTGATGGTCGCCGAGCATGGACAGCACGCTTCAAATCATCCCACAGATTTTCAATGATATTCAGGTCTGGGGACTGGGATGGCTATTCCAGAACATTGTAATTGTTCCTCTGCATGAATGCCTGAGTAGATTTAGAGCGGTGTTTTGGATCATTGTCTTGCTGAAATATCCATCCCCTGCATAACTTCAACTTCGTCACTGATTCTTGCACATTATTGTCAAGAATCTGCTGATACTGAGTTGAATCCATGCGACCCTCAACTGTAACAAGATTCCCGGTGCCAGCATTGGCCACAAAGCCCCAAAGCATGAGGGAACCTCCACCAAATTTTACTGTGGGTAGCAAGTGCTTTTTTTGGAATGCCGTGTTTTTTTGCCTCCATGCATAACACCTTTTTGTATGACCAAACAACTCAATCTTTGCATCATCAGTCCACAGGACCTTCTTCCAAAATGTAACTGGCTTGTCCAAATGTGCTTTTGCATACTTCAGGCGACTCTATTTGTGGCGTGCTTGCAGAAACAGCTTCTTTCGCATCACTCTCCCATACAGCTTTTCCTTGTGCAACATGTGCTGTATTGTTGACCGATGCACATTGACACCATCTGCAGCAAGATGATGCTGCAGGTCTTTGGAGGTGGTCTGTGGATTGTCCTTGACTGTTCTCACCATTCTTCTTCTCTGTCTTTCTGATATATTTCTTGGCCTGCCACTTCTGGGCTTAACAAGAACTGTACCTGTGTTCTTCCATTTCCTTACTATGTTCCTCACAGTGGAAACTGACAGTTTAAATCTCTGAGACAACTTTTTGTATCCTTCCCCTGAACAACTATGTTGAATAATCTTTGTTTTCAGATCATTTGAGAGTTGTTTTGAGGAGCCCATGATGCCACTCTTCATAGGAGATTCAAATAGGCGAACAACTTGCAAGTGGCCATCTTAAATACCTTTTCTCATGATTCGATACACCTGCCTATGAAGTTGAAAGCTCAATGAGGTTACAAAACCAATTTAGTGCTTTAGTAAGTCAGTAAAAAGGAGTTAGGAGTGTTCAAATCAAGAAATTGATAAGGGTGCCCATACTTTTGCACGGGTAAAATTTTGTTTAAATGCGGATTGCACATTTTCTGTTAGTAATATAAACCTCATTTCAATCCAGAAATATTACTCAGTCCATCAGTTATTAGATATATGAAACTGAAATAGCTGTTGCAAAAACCCAAATTGTTATAAAGAAAAAAGGTTAACATTAATAGGGGTGCCCAAACTTTTTCATATGACTGTATTTATTAAGTTAATGTCATTGAATTAAGTAATGGACTTTAAAAAAAAAATTTGAAAAGTTTTTTTCAAATTTTATTTATTTATTTAAAATCTTTATGGTATACATATTTCATAACTATAACTGTTATTTTGTACCTTTTCCTTACATGATTCTACCACCTTATCAATCTGTATGTTGCATTGAATTATTTACTGGGTTATTTTCCTCCAAAAAATGTTTTCATATAAAAGGAAGGTTTCTAATTAATCAAATGGATGGACTTGAATTTGGATACTTGGAATATGCAGATTGAGTCGATGTCCATCACTAATTAGGTGGCTACTAATTTTTGTATATGTGGACATAATTTAAGATTAGATGTGTTTGAAAAAGCTCATTAGCTGAAAAAGCGTTCCTTTTGCTTGTATCCTGAATACTTATGGAATAAATCCCTTACAATAGTGTATATACAGTTAGGTCCAGAAATATTTGGACAGTGACACAATTTTCGCGAGTTGGGCTCTGCATGTCACCACATTGGATTTGAAATGAAACCTCTACAACAGAATTCAAGTGCAGATTGTAACGTTTAATTTGAAGGTTTGAACAAAAATATCTGATAGAAATTGTAGGAATTGTACACATTTCTTTACAAACACTCCACATTTTAGGAGGTCAAAAGTAATTGGACAAATAAACCAAACCCAAACAAAATATTTTTATTTTCAATATTTTGTTGCGAATCCTTTAGAGGCAATCACTGCCTTAAGTCTGGAACCCATGGACATCACCAAACGCTGGGTTTCCTCCTTCTTAATGCTTTGCCAGGCCTTTACAGCCGCAGCCTTCAGGTCTTGCTTGTTTGTGGGTCTTTCCGTCTTAAGTCTGGATTTGAGCAAGTGAAATGCATGCTCAATTGGGTTAAGATCTGGTGATTGACTTGGCCATTGCAGAATGTTCCACTTTTTTGCACTCATGAACTCCTGGGTAGCTTTGGCTGTATGCTTGCGGTCATTGTCCATCTGTACTATGAAGCGCCGTCCGATCAACTTTGCGGCATTTGGCTGAATCTGGGCTGAAAGTATATCCCGGTACACTTCAGAATTCATCCGGCTACTCTTGTCTGCTGTTATGTCATCAATAAACACAAGTGACCCAGTGCCATTGAAAGCCATGCATGCCCATGCCATCACGTTGCCTCCACCATGTTTTACAGAGGATGTGTTGTGCCTTGGATCATGTGCCGTTCCCTTTGTTCTCCAAACTTTTTTCTTCCCATCATTCTGGTACAGGTTGATCTTTGTCTCATCTGTCCATAGAATACTTTTCCAGAACTGAGCTGGCTTCATGAGGTGTTTTTCAGCAAATTTAACTCTGGCCTGTCTATTTTTGGAATTGATGAATGGTTTGCATCTAGATGTGAACCCTTTGTATTTACTTTCATGGAGTCTTCTCTTTACTGTTGACTTAGAGACAGATACACCTGCTTCACTGAGAGTGTTCTGGACTTCAGTTGATGTTGTGAACGGGTTCTTCTTCACCAAAGAAAGTATGCGGCGATCATTCACCACTGTTGTCATCCGTGGACGCCCAGGCCTTTTTGAGTTCCCAAGCTCACCAGTCAATTCCTTTTTTCTCAGAATGTACCCGACTGTTGATTTTGCTACTCCAAGCATGTCTGCTATCTCTCTGATGGATTTTTTCTTTTTTTTCAGCCTCAGGATGTTCTGCTTCACCTCAATTGAGAGTTCCTTAGACCGCATGTTGTCTGGTCACAGCAACAGCTTCCAAATGCAAAACCACACACCTGTAATCAACCCCAGACCTTTTAACTACTTCATTGATTACAGGTTAACGAGGGAGACGCCTTCAGAGTTAATTGCAGCCCTTAGAGTCCCTTGTCCAATTACTTTTGGTCCCTTTAAAAAGAGGAGGCTATGCATTACAGAGCTATGATTCCTAAACCCTTTCTCCGATTTGGATGTGAAAACTCTCATATTGCAGCTGGGAGTGTGCACTTTCAGCCCATATTATATATATAATTGTATTTCTGAACATGTTTTTGTAAACAGCTAAAATAACAAAACTTGTGTCACTGTCCAAATATTTCTGGACCTAACTGTATATACAGTACAGACCAAAAGTTTGGACACACCTTCTCATCTCTAGAACAACTGTTAAGAGGAGACTTTTTGCAGCAGGCCTTCATGGTAAAATAGCTGCTAGAAAACCACTGCTAAGGACAGGCAACAAGCAGAAGAGACTTGTTTGGGCTAAAGAACACAAGGAATGGACATTAGACCAGTGGAAATCTGTGCTTTGGTCTGATGAGTCCAAATTTGAGATCTTTGGATCCAACCACCGTGTCTTTGTAGAAAATTTGAACGGATGTACTCTACATGCCTGGTTGCCACCGTGAAGCATGGAGGAGGAGCTGTGATGGTGTAGGGGTTCTTTGCTGGTGACACTGTTGAGGATTTGTTCAAAATTGAAGGCATACTGAACCAGCATGACTACCACAGCATCTTGTAGCGGCATACTATTCCATCCGGTTTGCGTTTAATTGGACCATCATTTATTTTTCAACAGGACAATGACCCCAAACACACCTCCATGCTGTGTAAGGGCTATTTGACCAAGAAGGGGAGTGATGGGATGCTACGCCAGATGACCTGGTCTCCACAGTCACCAGACCTGAACCCAATCGAGATGTTTTGGGGTGAGCTGGACGGCAGAGTGAAGGCAGAAAGGCCAACAAGTGCTAAGCATCTCTGGGAACTCCTTCAAGACTGTTGGAAAAACATTTCCGGTGACTACCTCTTGAAGCTCATCAAGAGAATGCCAAGAGTGTGCAAAGCAGTAATCAAAGTAAAAGGTGGCTACTTTGAAGAACCTAGAATATAAGACATATTTTCAGTTGTTTCACACTTTTTTAAGTATTTCATTCCACATGTTTTAATTCATAGTTTTGATGCCTTCAATGTGAATCTACAATTTTCAGAGTCCTGAAAAATAAAGAAAACTCTTTGAATGAGAAGGTGTGTCCAAACTTTTGGTCTGTACTGTAGATATATATAATATATATATATATATATATATATATATATATATATATATCTATATGTATATATATATATATATATATATATATATATATATATATATATATATATATATATATATATAAATATAAATATAGATATATATAATATATATTATAATATATATATATATATATATATATATATATATATATATAAAACATACAAATGACAAAAATGGAGCAGCACTTTGCCAGTTTTGGTGCAAGATCCTTCTAATCAGTACTGCTTGACAAAAGTCACTTGTGACTGAAACGTTGCTGTATCCTATGGGCCAATAAAAGGCTTTTGTTCATTCTATGCTGAGTGCTGCCTTAATTTTCTTCTTTATATATATACACCATATGTTCACAGGAGGTGGTGGCAATGCATTGTACTGCTTTGTGCCAAGGCTGCGGGGCTCTGTGCGGAGGTGATCTGTGCGGCCAATGGCGGGGCTCTGTGGGGCCGAGACTGCGGGGCTCTGTGCAGCCTGTTGCAGCAGGCATCTGTGCGGCATGCGACAGCGGGCATCTGTGTGGTCGGCGGTGGCGGTGGGCATCTGTGTGGCCGGCAGTAGCGGTGGGCATCTGTGCAGTCTGTGGCGGCGGGCATCTGTGCAGCATGTCGCAGCGGGCATCTGTGCGGCCGGCGGTGGCAGGCATCTATGCGGCCAGCGGTGGTGTTGGCGGGAAACTATGTGGCCAGCAGGGAGGCGGGAATCTTTGCAGCTGGCGGTGGTGACGGCAGGCATCTCTGCGGCCGGCGGTGGCAGCGGGCATCTGTGCGGCCGGCGGTAGTGAGTACTTCAAATAATGGCCCCCAGAGACAGCGCATGCGCAGATGGAGATCTCAGCTTAAGCTCTCATTAACGCATGCGCCGACTCCGGCCTCCATTTCTTTGGGCCCCAGCGCAGAGCTGAGCCTGGTGCCCCAGGGCGGAGGAGTGTCCAGTGCCCCACCAAACAGCAGAGCCCGCAGATGCAGGACAGAGCAGCACCACAGTGAGTATCTGGGCCCCCCTCTGTACCACCCGCAGCAGCGCCTACTCCAGCACTGCCCTTGCCTCCTGTGACAACCGCTGCCGCCCCGCTCTGGTAAGACACCACTGTATTATAAAACGGACCCCATGTTTTTTTTTCTCATTTTTTTTTCTTTAAATTTGGGGTGTGTCTTATAATCCAGCGCGTCTTATAAAACGAAAAATATGGTGTGTGTATATATACAGTTTTATATATATATATATATATATATAATATAATATATAATATATAAAGCTGAATGTGTGTGTGTGTGTGTGTCTGTGTCTGTGTGTGTGTGTGTATGGATGTCCGGGATTGGCATCTGCACCGTCGCAGCTACAGCCACAAAATTTTGCACACTCACACGTCTGGACCCCGAGAGCGTCATAGGCTATGTTTTGAAGGGAAATTTTAACCCCGCGCTTTACAGTTATTCACCAAAAAACCTGCCTCCATTAAAGCGAATGGAGCTGGGAGCCACAGTGCAGCCAGAACTTCAGAAGAATGCCCAGCCACGCCCTTATATGGAATGTTGGTGTGTCACAATGCCGCCAGGGAAAGAGACAGACACAGACAGGGAAAGAGGCAGACACAGACAGGGTAAGAAACAGACATAGACAGGGTAAGAGACAGACACAAAGAGACAGACTGACAGGGAAAGAGACAGACGGGGAAAGAGAGGGAAAGAGAGAGACAGGTTAAGAGACAGGTTAAGAGACAGACACAGACAGGTAAAGAGACAGACACAGACAAAGAGACAGAGACAGACACAGGGAAACAGATAGACAGGGAAAGAAAGGGAAAGAGACAGACAGGGTAAGAGACAGACAAAGACAGGTAAAGAGACAGACAAAGAGATAGACAGACAGGGAAAGAGAGAGAAAGAGACAGACAGGGAAAGAGACAGACAGGGAAAGAGACAGACAGACAGGGAAAGAGATAGACAGGGAAAGAGATTGAGACAGACGGAGAAAGAGACAGAGACAGTCAGAGACAGACAGGGAAAGAGACAGACAGACAAAGAGATAGAGAGAGAGAGAGAGAGAGAGACAGAGAGAGATATACAGAGGGGGAGACAGACATAATTACATTTATATCTATTTGTTTTGTGGTTTTTGTGTGCAGAATACATTTTTGTTAATACATTCTATTTTGTTAACAGCAGTTATTAACCCGGGCGAAGCCGGGTAGTACAGCTAGTAGTATATAAACATGTACAAACACAGTTGTGTGAAAAAGGGTTTGCCCCCCTCCTGACTTCTTATTCTTTTGCATGTTTATCAAACTTAAATGTTTCAGATCACCAAATAAATTTGAATGTTAGACAAAGATAACACAAGTAAACACAAAATTCAGATTATATATGAAGATCTTTATTATTAAGGGACAAAGAAATCCAAACCTACAGGGCCCTGTGTGATAAAGTGCTTTCCCTCTAAACCTAAAAACTGGTTGGGCCACCCATAGCAGCAACAACTTCAATCAAGTGTTTGCGATAAGACCTGAACCCCATTGAAAACCTCTGGAATGTAATCAAGAGGAAGATGGATAGTCACAAGCCATCAAACAAAGAAGAACTGCTTACATTTTTGCACCAGGAGTGGCATAAGGTCACCCAAAAGCTGTGTGAAAGACTGGTGGAAAGCAGCCAAGACGCATGAAAGCTGTGATTATAAATCATGGTTATTCCACAAAATATTGATTTCTGAACTCTTCCTGAGTTAAAATATTAGTATTGTTGTTTCTAAATGATTATGAACTTGTTTTCTTTGCACTATTTGAGGTCTGAAAGCAATACATCTTTTTGTTATTTTGACCATTTCTCATTTTCAAAAAATATATACAAAATGTATTGCTTGGAAATTCGAAGACGTTGTCAGTAGTTTATAGAAAAAAGAACAATTTACATTTTACTCAAAAATCTATATATATAATTGCCTTATTCTGTCTGTCTGTCTGTCTATCTGTCTGTCTGTCTGTCTGTCTGTCTGTCTTGCTCCAAAATTGTGTCCTTACGGTGACACAAAGCTGATTGGCCGCTGGGCTCGCCATGGCCCCGCCCCCCCACGGATTGGCCGCTTGCCCAGGCTGCGCCCCCACACGGATTGGCCGGCCGCTCGCCAAGGCTCCGCCCCCCCACAGATTGGCCTCTCGCCCCGGCACCCTGCAGGCATTGGCAACTCGACCACGCCCCGCCCCCCTCACGCAATGCACGCTAGCTCTGGCCCCGCCCCCCACGCATTCCCCAAACCGACACGGTCACGGAGCCACGACTACCAGGTGAGTACTGTACCCCTGGGAGCCCACATCAGCGCACGCCGCCAAACCAGCCGACACATACCCTCGCATTGCTGGGGCTGGCCTGCGTATGCTGGTGTGGGCTCCCGTGCGAGCGGGGGACGAGATACGCTGGTAACCATGGTAGCATAGTTACCAGCGCATCAAGGTCCTGCAGCGGCGGAACATACACACACGCACACACATAACAGCACACACACACACATACACACACACACATCAGATCACACTCGCTCTCACACACACCTCACACACACATCACATCGCATCCACACACTCACAACATCCTGGGATATCGCTTGCTTCTCGGCGGCGATACTGTGCTGTGAGCTTCCAGGACCTGCCGGAGGATCACATGGCCAGAAGCATGTGGTATCTCCGGATGTTGTGAGTATGAGCACGTATGTGCAATATCGTCAATGTGTGTGTGCGTGAGTGTATGCGATCGGGTGTGTGTGAGTGTATGCGATCGGGTGTGTGTGAGTGTATGCGATCGGGTGTGTGTGAGTGTATGCGATCGGGTGTGTGTGAGTGTATGCGATCGGGTGTGTGTGAGTGTATGCGATCGGGTGTGTGTGAGTGTATGCGATCGGGTGTGTGTGAGTGTATGCGATCGGATCTGTGAGTGTCGGCAGAGGAGCACGGCGTGCTGGAGAAGGCTGGGAGGTGAGAGGCTGATCCTGGGGAAGGCTGGGATGGGGAGGCTGAGAGAAGAGAGGCTGATGCTGGGGGAGGCTGAGGCTGGGGTAGGCTGGGAGGAGAGAGGCTGATGCTGGGGACCGAAAAGGCTGATGCTGGGAGGAGAGAGGCTGATGCTGGGGGAGGCTGAGGCTGGGGTAGGCTGGGAGGAGAGAGGCTGATGCTGGGAAGAGAGAGGCTGATGCTGAGAGGAGAGAGGCTGATGCTGGGGGAGGCTGATGCTGGGGGAGGCTGAGGCGGGGGTAGGCTGGGAGGAGAGAGGCTGATGCTGGGGACAGAAAAGGCTGATGCTGGGAGGAGAGAGGCTGATGCTGGGAGGAGAGAGGCTGATTCTGGGAGGAGAGAGCCTGATGCTGGGAGGAGAGAGGCTGATGCTGGGAGGAGAGAGGCTGATGCTGGGGGAGGCTGAGGCTGGGGTAGGCTGGGAGGAGAGAGGCTGATGCTGGGAGGAGAGAGGCTGATGCTGGGAGGAGAGAGGCTGATGCTGGGGGAGGCTGGGAGGAGAGAGGCTGATGCTAGGGACAGAAAAGGCTGATGCTGGGAGGAGAGAGGCTGATGCTGGGGACAGAAAAGGCTGATGCTGGGAGGAGAGAGGCTGATGCTGGGATGAGAGAGGCTGATGCTGGGGACAGAGAGGCTGATGCTGGGGACAGAGAGGCTGATGCTGGGAGGAGAGAGGCTGATGCTGCGGGTAGAGAGGCTGATGCTGGGAGGAGAGAGGCTGATGCTGCGGGCAGAGAGGCTGATGTTGCGGGTAGAGAGGCTGATGCTGGTGCAGCATGGGGGATGGAGGACGATGGGGGGTGCGCAGCATGGGGGATGGAGCACGTTTGGGAGTGCGCAGCATGGCGGATGGACCACGTTTGGGAGTGCGCAGCATGGCGGATGGAGCACGTTTGGGAGTGCGCAGCATGGCGGATGGAGCACGTTTGGGAGTGCGCAGCATGGGGGATGTAGCACGATGGGGAGTGCGGAGTATGGCGGATGGAGCACGTTTGGGAGTGCGCAGCATGGCGGATGGACCACGTTTGGGAGTGCGCAGCATGGCGGATGGAGCACGTTTGGGAGTGGGCAGCATGGCGGATGGAGCACGTTTGGGAGTGCGCAGCATGGGAGATGGAGAACGATGGGGGGTGTGCAGCATAGGGGATGGAGCACGATGGGGAGTGCACTGCATGGGGGATGGAGCACGATGGGGAGTGCGCAGCATGGTGGATGGAGCACGTTTGGGAGTGCGCAGCATGGCCGATGGAGCACGTTTGGGAGTGCACAGCATGGGAGATGGAGCACGATGGTGGGTGCGCAGCATAGGGGATGGAGCACGATGGGGAGTGCGCTGCATGGGGGATGGAGCACGATGGGGAGTGCGCTGCATGGGGGATGGAGCACGATGGGAAGTGCACACCTCCCCCCAACACACACACACACGCGCGCACACTGCACAACACACTACACACACACACTGGGAACCACAAACAACTGCCCTACACAGACACCCACACACACAGACAACGCTGCACACACACAACACCCAACACACAAACACCGCGGCACACACAAATATACGCACATACCGCATAACACACACATTGCACAAAACATACCTCCCCCCAAAACACACCACACACACACAAACCGCGCAATACACACACACACAACGCTACAGACACACAGCGCTCCACAAACAACGCAACACACGCAACACACATACAACACCGCTCTCACCCCCCGTCACACCCAGACAATACCCAGAACATGTACAGCGCCCTACACAAACACTTGGTAACTACACACAACAACATCTATATATATAACAAAAATCATACATGAACTACACAATACGTAAATTCTAGAATACCCGATGCGTAGAATCGGGCCACCTTCTAGTATACCTATAAAGAGAAAAATCAGGAAAACTGACAATTTTGCAGTGGTCTCTTAATTTTTGCCAGAGCTCTGTGTGTGTATAATATATAATAATATATATATATATATATATATATATATATATATATATATATATATATATATGTATATATATATATATATATATATATATGCATATATATCAGATAAATACCGTATATAATATATATATATATATATATATATATATATATATCAGATAAAAAGAGGAAAATAATTGTGTAAGAAAAGAACATACACTCCACTGCTTCAAGTAAATTAATTCCAAGCAGAGGAAGTATAAAAAACATGGAGAATCCTAAATGTTAAGACTTGAAATACAAAGAGAGCAACACAACCTATGAGGATAGAGACAATTACTACGGTATACGGTCTATGAAACATACAATGATACTGTAGTAATGGCATCATAACAAATATTTACAATACTTCCTGTAAATAATGATGAAACACTGTATCCGGGCGGATAATAACGCATTCTCTACTGTTCATGTACATGTTTGTTTATCATTTTCCGAATCCCAGATGTTTAGTAATAGGTTAACAGGCCTGACATATGTTCTGTGGGTTTAATAAGAGTAACCTTATGATCTGGCAGCTAATCAAGCCAATCAGCTAAAAACACAATCACAGTTGCAACAAACATAATTGTGCTGCTGATATAAACCATTTAGAGGTGTCGTAATTATCTCTACCTTATTATGCTAATTATATATATTCAACATATAGAATAAAATGAAGTGATAAATAATGCAATTATGTCTTGTTCATAGTGGTGATTTTCTTTACATTTTTGACACACATTTTGTTATAAATAGTATAGGCTTTTTTAACCTTTAATAGTAACGTTTTTTAACCAGAGCAAGGATATGTTACCGTGATGAGTATTTGGTGAGTTTTTTTATTATATACATTGCAGAATTTTTGTACGTATTATGTAAATTTAGGTTACTTCTGTTTTCTTTATCACATTTGTTAGAGCATTTTTTATGTCTTTTTATCTTGTTTTGTTTTCGGCATGCTTTAAATAAAGCAGCTTTTTACAATTCCTGGTGCAATTTTACTGGGATAACTCAACATATCAGGAAGATAAACTGATATTGCGGATTTGAAACATGAACCACCCACTATTTGTTCCACCTCTCCACCATTAGTTCCCCCTCTCCACCATTAGTTCCCCCTCTCCACCATTAGTTCCCCCTCTCCACCATTTGTTCTCCCTCTCCACCATTAGTTCCCCTCTCCACCATTTGTTCTCCCTCTCCACCATTTGTTCCCCCATCTCCACCATTTGTTCCCCCTCACCACCATTTTCTCCCCCTCTCCATCATTTACTCCCCTTCTCCACCATTCGCTCCCCCTCTCCACTATTTGTTCCCCCCTCTCCACCATTTATTCCCCCTCTGCTACATTTGTTTCCCTTTCCCTTCTACTTCCTTTGTTCCCCCTTTCCATCATTGCTCCCCTCTCCACCATTTGCTACCCCTCTCCACTATTTGTTCCCCCTTTCCATCATTTGTTCCCCTTCTCCACCATTTTCACCCCCTCTCTACCATTTGCTTCCCCTCTTCTCCATTTGTTCCACCTCTCCACTATTTGTTCTCCCTGTCCTCCATTTGTTCCACCTCTCCACTATTTGTTCCATCTCTAATATTTGTATATTTATGCTGTCTCTCCACTATTCGCTGACATTGCTGAAGTGGTGACATCATGTCTACATCAGGTGACCACTGCAGTCAATCACTGGTGCTATCTACCTCATCATTACTTCTGTGCCTATTGATTGACTACAAACCTGTTAACAAAGACCAAAGGAAGTAGCAGAGAGACAGCTCTGGAGCAGCAGGGACCTCAGTAGATACAATAATGCTTTTTATATTCTAAAATTGATGCCCTTTTAAAGCCAGGCTTTACTCATGGAGCCGCCCGTGTCCTGGTATCTGCTCCATGCTCTGGAGACTGTGATGCAAACCTTCTTGCAATGGCACATATGGATGTACCATGCTGGAGAAGCTCGGCTGCAGGTTTTGCCTGTACTTCCACTAGTGACAAGTACACTTGTATAATGCTAAATTCGGCTATGGTCGCAGTCCAGGTATCATCTATTAGAATGGATCTGACAGCAATTCGTTGGCAAAACGTTGTGCAAACACAACTTTTGTTGTCCGTTTTGAAAAATTGATTTTTGCAGGATCTGTGTTTTTCACATGAGAGTCTATGCAAAATGGAGCTTTACCGTGTGTTTTATTTTAATGCAAAGTAAAAGCTGCTTTTTACAGTAGCAGCAAAACCTATACGATTTCAGAAATCTCATACACTTTGGTTGTTTTGTTTTTTCCCCCCCCATAAATGAATATGAGACCTGCACTGTTTTTTGAAATTTGCAGCATGGCAATTCATTTTTTCAGCGATTTTTTTTTCCCCCCCAATAGAAAGCAATGAGAAAGTGAAAAAACGCTGCAAAAATAGCGCATTAGATGCATTTATGAAGTATTTTTTGGTTAATAAAACTAATTTTTTTTAACACATACTGTAAATAAATCACACAAATAAAACCCAAGATAAAAATAACATGGCCATATCCTACCATATTTTCTGGATTGTAAGATGCACCTTTTTTTCCCCAAAACTGGGGGTAAAATGGGGGTGCATCTTACAAAACGGATATGGATGGGGTGGTGGTGGTGGAGCGGGGACATAGGACACAGCGTCACAGGACGCGCTCAGTGGTGTCGCGACAGACGCCATTGATCTACGGGTGTGCTGTGGTAGTGTCGCTGTGGCTGTGGGGTGTTGCTGCAGTGGAGCGACTCAGGAGGGTCACAGGACGGCGTGTCTTGGTGGTGGGTGCATTGAACTGACTGCAGGCACCATTGAATTGCCCGCGGTTGATGCAATGGACTTCAAGAAACTGGCCGCAGAGGCACCGCGTGCGTAGATTGATGCAATGGACTTCAAGGAAATGGTTGCGGCACCCTATCTGCGTACATGCCACCTCTGCAACCATTTTCTTGAAGTCCATCTTGTCAATTGTGGGGAATTCAACGGAGCCCACAGTCAGATCAATGACACCCGCCGCCAAGACACCCCGTCCTGTGACTCTCCGTCCTGTGACCCTACTGAGTCAATCCACTGCAGTGATATCCCCATAGCCTACCGACAGATCAATGGCGCCTGCTGCCGCTGCCGCAACACCCCCAAGCCCACAGTATTGCTGACCCTCCTGAGCTGCAACACCCCCTCTTCTGAGCCCGCACAACGCCCTGCCTCCTGTGACCTTCCTGAGCCTCTCCATCACCCTGGTGAACATTAGGATTAAGACGCAGTAGAATTATAAGACGGACCCTCATTTTAACATTAAACATTTATTTTTCCTATCTTCTGCCTCTAAATTTGGAGTGCAACTTATAATCTGGTGCGTCTTATAAAACGAAAAATACAACACCTATCTGTAAATAAGTAAATCGCAATAGTGCATATAAATAAACATAAGGTACTTAGTAAACAATATTTTTTATTAAAAATGTTTAATGTGATCCAAAAGCTATAAGGTGGGCCCACATCGGGATGGTAACTACACTCTCTATTATTAACACCTTCCCATGTGTAAGAACAGACCTCAAGCTGAGTAAGGGCAGAGAGTGACCAGGTCATACACCTGTATGTGCAGTTGCAGACAGTGGTCCGAGTATCCTGTAAATTCAACGGGACTTTCTTATTAAGCATTGATGTTAAATTCTCTTCCAGTATACAATTGTAGCTCCCCTGAGCTACTCAGGACACTACAAAGAACTGCATCCTCTTGGGGATACAGGATCTACCCCCTGGGACTTGGAGTACAAGTGCCGATACCACCAAAGCACAACCAAAATCCTAGTTCTCCACTCCAAACCGGGAATGTAGGGTTAATCAAGTAAGGGGATGGTTGCCTAAAGGTAGGAACGAGTCCAGGGAATAGCCCACCTGGTGGCAGGGAACAGGCAGAACAGTGGCACACAGTGAGGTTTGCGAACGTGCTTGAGCTGGGTCCGTGTAACGGTGACTTTGGGGCACAAGAGAGCGGTCGCCAGGGCGGGTAGGGACAACTACCGCTGGGACCGGAGCACACACGGGCACAGGGCCCTAGATCAGGTGCCAGTTCTACACGGCTTGATAATCACCTGCACAGTGAGGACAACTTCATGGACTTCACTGAACCAAATAATCCGGGGGCATCAGCAGTAAGCTAGAATCTGGGTTCGGACACTTACCTCCCCACAGGGTCTGCACTGCCTGCCGTACGGAGAAGGAGACTGGTACCCCAGAAGGGACAGTCGGGCCCCAAATGATCCACGCTACGGGGACCCAACTAACAGAGAGTGCCGGGGACAGAGCAACCTGGGTCACTACATTGGCACTGATACTCCATGGGAACTGAACCAGTCATCCACGGGTCTGAGTAAGTAGAGACTGTTCATTACAACCTTGTGTGGTCTCCGTTATTGCCCTTCACATCTCCCAGGCACGGCTCTACCTGCAGAGGGCCCAACATCATTGCTGCTACCACCACCAGCCCTGGGAGTACTCACATTTAGCAGCGGCGGTTCTACACCCTTAACCGCAACCCACAGGTGGTGTCATGTACACTAACTTTAACCCCTAATTTAAATAATTCCCCCTTTTACAAGAGAAGCCCCAGGGCACGGGACCGGGCACCGGCAACCAGAGTGCCATTTCCATTTGCAATCGCCCGTGACCGAGTACCCCCTTCCCTGGGTGCCACTCAATCCATTATAACAAGTACACAAACTGTAGCACATTTTTCTAAGTCGTAACGAGTAGTTAATGTCTTAAGGTATTAAAAATGTATACACGTGAACAGCAGCTTTATGTTATGGCAGATCTTTCATCTTTTCATCAGGATTGTCCTGTTTCAGAGCTCATTATAATGATAGATCTGCTAAACTATTATACCAAACAGTGCAAAAAAAAAAATTGTGCCATTTGTGTAATAGCTGATAAGACAGAATTCAGATGACCTCTCATTACTGCCTGATGTAAAAATGGACTGTTCATTAACTAGTGATGTGACCCCTTCATTCTAGGGTTGGCGGAGGTAGAGTGACACCTCTACCAATTAGCGATATGTCATAACTTCCTGTAATGGCAAAATCCTTTTAAGGTCACGTGTATTTCGTGAGTATTTGGTGAGTTTTTTACCTCTGTATCTGTAGGGCCACATGAACACATTGAGTATTTTGGGAGTTTTTTACCTCAGTATTTGGAGCCAATACCAGGAGTCGGTGATAAATACAGAAGTGGTGCCCGTGTTTCTATTATACTTTTCCTCTGATTGTTCCACTCCTGTTTTTTGTTTTTTTTTTTACAAATACTGAGGTAAAAAACTCACCAAACACTCAACGTGTGCACATGGCCCAACTATGTCAAAAACATCCCATTTTTAAACTGACAACTCTATTTTCTTCTTATTATTTTTTTTTTTTGCATTTATATATCACTGTGAGGACTATTATGTCAGACAAGGTTTAGCCTCTTTTTCCATTATTTCTGTTCTCAGAAGTGGGAACTGCTTCAGACCCGCAACACACATCCGTGTAATTTGTACGTGTGTGGTACGTATTTGCACGTACCGGAGACACGTAGACACGGAGACCCATGTTAATCAATGGTAGATGGCACACACACGTAAAATCGCACGGAAAGTGTGTCCGTGAGGTAAGTACGTGTGTGCGCTTTTCTACACGGACAACATGTCCGTTTTTGGCCGGCAGCACGCAGGCACGGACCCGCTTTAGTCTATGGGTCCGTGCCTGCACGTACCGCACACGGAGTATGTCCGTGTTCAGCACGTTTTGTGCGTGTGCGTTTTTACACTAGCGATCTTATTTTTATTTTTTTAATTAAATTCAGTATACGTACCTTTTTTTCTGCTGTTCTCAGTCATTTTTTCTGCCCCCAGCTCATACCGCTCCCTGATCACCAGCGCGGCGAGGAACAGCTGTGCAGAGAATACGCAGCAACAATTACTTTGAATATGCCGGCCGCTCATTAATCAATCTCGTATTCCCTGCTTTCCCCACCCACAGACGCCTGTGATTGGTTGCAGTCAGACACGCCCCCCACGCTGAGTGACAGCTGTCTCACTGCATCCAATCACAGCAGCCGGTGGGCGTGTCTATACTGTGCAGTAAAATAAATAAATAATTAAAAAAAACGGCGTGCCGTCCCCCCCCATTTTAATACCAGCCAGATAAAGCCATACGGCTGAAGGCTGGTATTCTCAGCTCAGCTGATCGCGCTATTGCCTTCATTAGCTGCGTGGAGGTGACAGGAGCGGCGGTGTCTTCTGCAGCTCCGGTCAACCTTCATGCAGCACAGCTGGATGCGACGCTGGAGTTCCGTGGATTACACCGGACATGGGGGGCTTTGTTGGGGTTAATAAATTGGTAATGAGGGAATTTGTTAGTGTTTTTTATTTCTAATAAATGATTTTTTCAGGTGTGTGTGTGTTTATTTACTGTAATTTACAGATTAATCATGGAAGGTATCTCGGGGAGACGCCTGACATGATTAATCTAGGACTTATTGTCAACTATGGGCTGCCAATAACTCCTTATTACCCCGATTTGACAACGCACCAGGGCAAATCGGAAAGAGCCGGGTACAGTCCCAGAACTGTCGCATCTAATGTATGTGGCAATTCTGGGCGGCTGCTGACTGATATTGTTAGGCTGGGGGGCTCCCCATAACGTGGGGCTCCCCATCCTGAGAATACCAGCCTTCAGCCGTATGGCTTTATCTGGCTGGTATTAAAATGGGGGGGGACCGCACGCCGTTTTTTTTAATTTATTTATTTATTTATTTATTTTACTGCACAGTATAGACACGCCCACCGGCTGCTGTGATTGGGTGCAGTGAGACAGCTGTCACTGAGCGTGGGGGGCGTGTCTGACTGCAACCAATCACAGGCGTCTGTGGGTGGGGAAAGCAGGGAATACGAGATTGATTAATGAGTGGCCGGCATATTCAAAGTAATTGTTGCCGCGTACTCTCTGCACAGCTGTTCCTCGCCGCGCTGGTGATCGGGGAGCGGTAAGTATGAGAGAGGGCTGCTCACTTCAGTCACTCGGGGGATTGGCGGTCACTTGTGAATCCTTCACAGGTGATCGCTAATCAGTACGCGGCACACAGACAGTGCCGCGGCATGATCATGAAGTCGGGTGAAGTTCACCCGAGTTCATTCTCATCGCGCAACTCTGTCTGCTGTCAGCCGACATGTATCAACCACATTGTGCAACACACAAACGGACATTCCACACGGACATTCCATGTACACATACACGGGCATTTTACACACAAACACGGACATTTTACACGTACACACGGCTCGCATACGCCATCACACGGATGCCATACGTACCGGAGAAACGCCCCAAAAAAACGGAACACAGATCCGAAAAACGTACTGTAAGACACGTACGTTTTTTTTTGCGGAAGTGTGTTTTAGGCCTCAGTGCTATCAATGTCTTCAGACAACTGCTTTAAAGGGACTCTATTAACACAGGATGACTGTTCACACCAAGTACAGGCACTCGGTCAATCATGGTGGGGCTAAACATTTAAATTCACCTTCCCATCTGCTTGTTTTCCCTATCTCCACCCTTCCCTCTTCTTTGATTGATGGCTCTGGCTACGCTTCATAGAACCAAAGAAAGGAGATAGATATAAAAACAAGCAAGTGGGAAGGTGAATTTAAAGGATTAGTTCCCCATGATGCATGTGCACCTGTACTTGGTGTGATCAGTCATCCTGTGCTGACATGAGTCCCTTTAAATAATTGGCCCACCATGGTGCACAAGCGCCTGTACTTGGTGTGATCAGTCATCCAGTGCTGACAAGAGTCCCTTTAAATCATAAGCCCTGCCATGATACACAAGCACCTGTCCTTGATGCTAACAGTCATGCTGTGCTGACTAGAGACCCTTTAAATGATTACCCCACCTGTGCTTAGCGTCAACAGTCATCCTGTGCTGATAAAGTCCCTTTGCGTAACATAGGGGAGAGAGTATTATAATTCTAGTATGCAGTATCACAATATTTTTCTGAATATTTTAGATAGAAGTTCAAGATTTTGTCCGCACATTTTTATTTTTATATATTTTTGTTGATAGATTACAGTATCTCACTGTTTAGTTATACAGAGGCACCAGTGGTATACCACTAATGGCTTCAGACCAAGCAGCCATTAAGGGGCTGGTATTGGGCTCCCACGCCCTGGCATAGCACTTTCCACTTTACAGTTGAATGCAATGATAAAAGAAGGAGCACTCTGCTCCCTCCTCCATCATTCTCCCGCTGTGTCTGTGCTCTGACCTCTCAGCGTTACAGGCACAATAACATCACTACTTTGTGCCCACAGTGCCAAGATGGGCAGAGCTGCAGACCTCTCATGAAGAAGTCTGGAGCAGCAGGGAAAAGAGGAGAGGTATTTTTTTTTTTAATTTTTTTTTTCAAGTCACTGAGCACACTGATGGCCGTAATACAATATGGATGACTATAGGGCTGTATTATACTATTTGGAGAACTATGGGGGTACAATATAATATATTGAGCACTAATGGGGTGTTTATTTATAATATATGGAGTACTATGGAGTGTGCATTATAATATACTGTATGTAGGACTATGGGGGTGCATTATAATATATGGAGGACTATGGGGTGTGCATTATATATAGGACTATGAGGGTGCATTATAATATATGGAGGACTATGGGGTGTGTATTATAATATATGTAGGACTATGAGAGTGCATTATAATATATGTATAGGACTATGAGGCTGCATTATAATATATGGAAGACTATGGGGTGTGCATTATAATATATGTAGGACTATGAGGGTGCATTATAATATATGGATGACTATGGAGCATGCATTATAATATATGGAGGACTAAGGAGGGTGCATTATACTATTTGGAGAACTATGGGGGTACAGTACAGGGCCGGCTCCAGGTTTTTGTGGGCCCCGGGCAGAAGAGTCCCAGTGGGCCCCATCCACACTCAGACACACACATACACAGATACCTACATGTACATATACATATTTAAAGACAAACTCACAAAAATACATATAAACAGACAAATCTATACAGTCATATACACTGACATATATAGATACACATCATACATGCATACAGACAGACACACTGCTCCGCTGCATATATACATACACACAGCTCTGCTACATAAATACAGACACACACAACTCTGCTGCATGCATACAGACAGACACACACTGCTTTGCTGCATGCATACATACAGTCACACATTGCTCTGCTGCATACATACAGACACACACACTGCTCTGCTGCATGCATACATACACAGCTCTGCTACATACATAAAGACACACACAACTCTGCTGCATGCATACAGACAGACACACACTGCTTTGCTGCATGCATACATATAGTCACACATTGCTCTGCTGCATACATACAGACACACACACTGCTCTGCTGCATACATACATACACAGCTCTGCTACATACATATAGACACACACAACTCTGCTGCATGCATACAGACAGACACACTGCTCTGCTGCATACATACATACAGACAGACAGACTGCTCTGTTGCATACATACAGACAGATGTTGTGCTGCATACATACATACAGACACAGCTCTGCTACATAAATACAGACACACAACTCTGCTGCACGCATACAGACACACACTGCTCTGATGCATGCATACATACAGTCACACATTGCTCTGCTGCATACATACAGACACACACTGCTCTGCTGCATACATACAGACAGACAGACACACTGCTCTGCTGCATACATACATACAGACACAGCTCTGCTACATACATACAGACACACACAACTCTGTTGCATGCATACAGACAGACACACACAGCTCTGCTGGCTTCATATGGACTTCAGCGGGCACTGCTGCAGGCATCGCCTCCAGTAACTACGCTGGAGGGATCAGTGTACCCGAGTGGGCAGAGGCAGGCTGGGACTCACCCAAAGGCATCAGCATCGGGGTCTGGGTGGTCACCTCCCGGTATGGCACTTGTCGCACGGTCCACCTCTCGTAGGCCCGAACCACCGCAGCCAGCTCCTGGAGCTCTGAGCGCCCTTCCATCACCTGCTGCATTACTCTCGCCCGCAGACGGTTGCAGAACTGGGCGAGCTCCCAGTACCACCAGGCAGCAGAGCCTGGTTCTGGGTCACTGCATGCGGACGCCATTCTCTCTGCGTCGTCGCTGCTCACCAAGTATTCTCTGCATCTGCTGAGTTTCATTTCTTTTTGCAGCCTAGTCACTTCCCGCCGTCTCGGGTCAGATCCGCCCTCATGCTGTTCACTCGCAGGCTCATCATTCCCTAGCCACACCCCTTCGTGAGTGGCAACTTCTTCTAGCGCGGACCCCCAAGGCACATTGTCAGTTGTCTTAACAGGTCTAGTCCTGATCCTATTCGTGACGCCAAATGTGAAGCCCCATTGCCTTCAGGTCGCCTCAGGGTCTTCAGGTACTTCACGTGCTGGGAATCTTCTGACAGCAGGCAGGTCAGGTTAACTTCAATGGGAATCGTGACGCCACTCTCGGTAATTCTGGTCAGGGGGTGACTGCCACTGCAGTTTAGGGAGCGCCTAGGGCTGATGATAAATGCAGTCAGTTGTTATAGCCTCCCGAGAGTGAGGCTGGCCCCAGGACACAGTGTAAGTGTGTAGTACCACAGGTCGCAGAAGAACTCACACACAGGCAGCAATGTCTTTCAGGGTTTTTACTCACTTCAGATGGTAGTGGTGAGTCAACCCGGGCGATGCTATGATGAACTAGGTGGAACCAGGTATCCCTCCGGTTGATGTAGGGGTGACTACTGACTCGCCTTCCTAGCCCTTCTTGTTTGGGGTGACTCCTACTTGTAGTATTGCGGGATCACTCAGGGAAGTCGCAACTGCCGTTCTCCCCTTTCTGGCCCGTTAGCTGACAGCGTGGACCAAGGATAAGATGGCTCCAGGCTCGATCCTCCTTATGGGCCCCCTCGTTGCTGTTGATGCTGCGGACTCTGTGTGGTTCGGTGAGGTACATCCAGTACCCTCACCAGCAGGTTTAGCAGGCCAAGTAAATGGGTTCCTGCTCTAGGGACCTGTTTCCCCGTGCGGGCTGGGTCTACCGGTAGTCTCCTTACTCAGCCACCTCTACACTAGGTGGATGTCAGGCAGCACTACTGGGTAGCCTCTCTCCCCCGCCAGCAGCCACTACAGGTGCAGGGTCTGACGGTGTCCTGCTCCTCTGCTCTACTCCTCAGACGCGGCTCCTCCACTCCTTCTCCTTCGGCTGCCACTGCACACTCTGTAGCTTCCAGTCCCACTACCCACCACTAGCTGGGATGCGAGGGCTATGCCCCCTTCCTGGATCTTCCCAGGGGTCCCCTCTAAGCTGTGTGTGCGTCCTAGTTACTAAGTGTCTGTGTGTCCACACCCTATTCAGCCTTTGGGAATACCTGTTTTGTACTGACCCATCATGGGTGCAGTACTCAGTGGCGCCTGACCAGGTCAGGGGTGCCACACAGTACTCTGTGGCACCTGAAGTTGCAGGGGCGCCACACTGGTGCCACCCCAATGACTGAAACCTTACTTAATGCCAGAAGGAATGAATTTCATTCACACCCGACAGCGGGATCCGATGTGCAGGCGTTGACCAGAGTCCTAATGCTACTAACCTGCATATTAACTCAATAGCTGCAGGTTAATAGCTTTTTTTCATGTGACAGGTTCCCTTTAAATCCCCTTTAGTCTACAGTGTCATTAATTACCTTCTGATAAACTTACACAAGTTGTTTCCATTTGCTTCTTACATTTCAACATTTCAGATAGCACAATGAACACTTGATTTTTTAGAATAATGTATAATATTTGACAAACAAACAGCTTTGGAGATAGAACAAAGCAGGAAAACATCAATTAGGGATAATAGGACTGCAGCCGGAACAAAAAGTGTTCAAATGGTACAAAGAAGACAGCGATGCAACGTTCTGATTTTAAAAACTTAGTGGAGAGCGCCACCTTGTGAACATAACTATAAATCATTTCAAAGGCTTCTATTTGTGCTATCTATGTATACTGCTCAAAAAAATAAAGGGAACACTTAAACAACAAAATGGTATTTTAGTGTTCCCTTTATTTTTTAAGCAATATATTTATCTCTAGTAGTGATGAGCAAGCACTAAAATGCTCGGGTGCTCTACTCAAATTGAGCAGGTCGGACTGCTCGACTCGAGTACTAAGTATAATGGAAGTCAAAGGGATACTCAAGCATTTTTCGGAAGACCCTCTCAGGAGATCTGGGGGGCAAGAAAATCGCTGAATTGGATGGAGAAAGCGCTCAAATGGAATGAGAACAGCATGGAGAAGACACCTGGATGCAACTCTGACTCCCAGGCAGCTAATGAGAAAAATGTTGTCAGAGGATTATGCCACTTTTATAGACTGAGAGTAAAACGTACAAAATCTAAGATAAAACCAATGTTACAATTGCTGTATAATGACTTATATATAAGGCAAAAGAAAAAAAGAAAAAAAGAAAAACACCTCCTCTATCCCTTAAGCCTGCTTTACATGTTACGATTTAGCATACGATATTGTATGCGATTGTAACTGCCCCCATTGTATGTGCGTCACATTCAATTTGTTGAACGTGTCGCACAAACGAGTAACCCCCCCCGTCACACGTACTTACCCGTCCATACGACCTCGATGTGGGCGGCGAACATCCACTTCCTGGAGGGGGAGGGATGTTCGGCATCACATCGACGTCACGTGGCAGCCGGCCAATAGAAGCGGAGGGGCGGAGATGAGCGGGACATAAACATCCCGCCCACCTCTTTTCTTTCGCATTGCCGGCCGGGAGTCGCAGGACGCAGGTAAGAGCTGTTCATCGTTCCCAGGGTGTCACACACTGCGATGTGTGCAACCTCGGGTACGATTAACAACCTGACGTTCAATTTTTAGGAATTGAACGACGTGCATGCGATGAACGTTTTACCGTTCAATCGCAATCACACGTAGCTGTTACATGCTACAATGTAACTTACGATGCCGGATGTGCGTCACTTACGACGTGACCCCGCTGACACATCGTAAGATATATTGTAGCATGTAAAGCGCTCTTTAGGCTATGTGTTCACACGTAGCATTTTTACTGTGTTTTTGCACTTTTTCATTGCTTTCAATGGTAAAAAAAACCATTCACCTGTAAATGTAATTTCAACATTTTATTTCCTTGGCATGTGGTGTGTGTGATAAGGTCAGACACATCCTATTAAATATATAAAGGAGGGACTCTAAAACTCACAAACCCTATGCACACAATGCAAGAACTGTCAAAAACCTATTATAAACCCTATATTAGACCTAAAAGAGGGAATCATTCACATTCTGTTAAACTTGTTAGGTAGAGAGAATCTGAAAATCATAAAGCATATGCAGTAAGTACAAGATCTGCCCATAATAAAAAGGAGAGACTGCAATACACACTAAAAGACACGTAGAGTAGGGCCTCAGAATACATTTTTTGACAATTTTAAAAAGAGTGGTACTCCTACATTTGTAAAGCCCATGCATTATATGCTAGGGCTACCAAAAATGTAAAGGAGGTACTCCAATACACCCTGGAAGACACATAGTGGAAGGCCTCAGAAAATTTGTATTCCCTTTATTCACCCCTTCCCAACATATGGTGTACTCAGTACGTCATGGTCGGATAGAAGTTCCTGACCAATGACATACTGAATCTCTCATGGCAATCGTGGGGATATAGCTGCTTTGCCCATGCGATCGCCAATGGGACTTCAGCTTTCCTGACAGTCAAGCCCTGTCTCTTTCAGCAAGGAGAGGCTGCTTCACTCCCTAAATGCTGTGATCAATAGCGATTGCAGCATTTAGGAGCTGGAAGAGGGACCCCTGCAATCAGGACCCCCACATGTGATCACGGGGGCTGATCATTGCTATGGCAAGTCAAAGTTGTCATGACAATGTTATGATGACCTCCATATCACCCAGCTACGGCAAGCCTCTGGGATCATGCCAAGAGCAAAATCTTAAAAGCTCGTGTCAGTGTAAGGGATGCTTCTCACTTGCGAGTTTCTCACAGTAGAGCAATGCGACAAAATCTCGCATTGGAATCGGACATATCTTAGTCAATGACTCAGCTCGCATTTGCGATTTTTTTCTCAGTCCAAATCGGACTGAGAAAAAAATCGCAACATGCTGCTTTTTTGCAAGTTTCTCGCACCATTTGTCCCAATGATTTCCTATGGAAGGGGATTAAAAGTAGGATCACACACACGCACCAGCGTTCACATTTGCGAGTGTGGCAGGAACTACGCTCATTAAATATTCAACAGATGAATGTGACATCACATTCCCAAAGGTAAAATAAATGACACATGTGTAATCGATTTAATGTAGTTAAGATGTTGCAGGAAACTAGCATCGCAATCGCGACACACACGCGATCAAAATCATTAATTTATTCAAAAAAAGGATCGCAGTTGCGTTGAAATCGATCCTAACATGAACTAAAATCAGACGAGTTTTTTTCAGCCCAGTCGGACCGATTTTACTCGCATAGATGTGTTTCCAGCCTAAAACTAACAACTATAATCCATTGTGATGCTGGTGCATTGTCCTGGATTATACCAACAATAAATGTACTAAAAGTTAATGTCCCTGACAGTGACTAACTAAAAAAGTAAAAGAAATTGTAATAATATAAAAAAAATCACAACAAAGCAAAAAAATGAAAAAAAAAAAAAAAAGTATAGCAATAAAAACGTATATTTATGTTAAAAAAATAAATAAAAAAAGTACACATATGTGCTATTGCTGCATTCGGAAGGATTCGTTCTATAAAACTAATGCTAGTTAACCCCATCAGTAAACAACGTAAAAAAACAGCAACAAAAACAATGCTTTCTCAAAAAAAGTGGAATAAAACATGAACAAAAAGTCACATGTAAATAAAAATGGTATAGCTTAAAATGACATCTTGTCCCGCAAAAAAAAGCTGCCATACAGCTCCGTCAGCAAAATAATAGAAAAAGCTATAGCTATCAGACTACAGCAATGCAAATACAAATATTTTTTCTATAAAATAGTTTTTATGGTGTGAAAGCAGCAAAACAAAAAAAGAAAAACAATATAAATATGACATCACTGTAATCCTAAATTGCTGTTTCTTCTTGATTCTGCCTCATAAAAAGCAGAATAAAAAGCAATTAAAATGGTACCAATAAAAACTTCAACTCATCCCTGAAAAAACAATCCCTCATATGACTCTTATTTGTAGTTATGGGCAGACCTGGACTGTAAAAATCAGGATCTGTGCTTTTTCAAACATAGTTGAGTGCCGGGCTTGGATTTCTCGGGGAATTTTGGCTACTGATTCGGATCCAGCACTCAGGAAATATAAAAAAAGGAAAAATAAAGAAAATAAGAATAAATCAAGCGCTTCATACTTACGAAGTCTCTGGCGCAGCTATAACTGCTCCCACGGCTGCTCATTCTATTTCCAATGCTTCACATTATTGCTCATCCATATTCACTGCTTTCCCTGCCCACCGGCAGTCCGAGCATCTGTGATTGGTTGCAGTCAGACATGCCTCCAACCTGTGTGACAGCGTCTGAGAACAACCAACCACAGGCCCTGTCTATGGGTCACTATTGTTTTGTAAAAATAAATAAATAAAAGAATTGGCATAGGGTCTCCCAATATTATGATACCCATTACAGATAAAGCATACAACTACAGGCTGCAGTCCCCAGCTGTGCACTTATCTTGGTTGTGTACCAAAATATGAGGAACCACATGTGTCTTTTTTAAAATTATTTAAATAAATACTTTTAAAGAGCATGCGGTCCCCCCAATTTTGATACCTAGTCATGATAAAGCCAACAGCTGGGGGCTGGTATTCTCAGACTGGTTAGATCTATGCTTATTGGGTGCCCCACAGCCTAAAAATAGCAGCCTGCAACCGCCCGCAGTTGCCGAATTCATTAGATGTGACAATGGCGGCACTTTACCTGGCTCATCCCAATTGTCCTGGTGCGGTGGCAATCGGAGGCAATCGGGGTAGTAAGGGGTTAATGACAGCTCACAGATGCCACTAATCCCTAGATTTGTAATGGGAGGGGTCTATGAGACGCTCAATTAATGCTTTTGTGGGAAAAAGTAAAATTTTCATTTTTTTTCTTTACACATTGTTTTAGTTCCCACGAAGCACCTGAAGGGTAAATAAACCTCTTGGTTATCGTTTTGAGCAGTTTGAAGAGTGCTGGTTTTAGTATGTTGTCACTTTTTGGTATTTTCTGTCACAAAGGTCTCTTAAACTCATTTAAAATGTGATGTAGTCTATAAGAAATAATGGCTTTGTAATTTTATGGGAAAAAAAATAGAAATTGCTGATAAACTTTTAACCCTTAAAACTTCCTAACAAAAAAAAATATATTTAAAAAATTGTGCTGGTATAAAGTAGAGATGTGATAAATGTTTTTAAAACACTTTGTGTGACATAACTCTCTGGTTTAAGGGCTTAAAAGTTTAAAAATTGCAAAATTTTCACCAAATTTCAATTATTTTCACAAATAATAGCAAACAATATCATCCTAAATTTACCACTAGCATGAACAACAATATGTCACAAAAAACAATCTCAAAATCACATCCATTGAAACCTTGCAGAGTTATAAACTCATAAAGTGAAACTGGTCAGAATTGAAAAAAAAAAAAAGAAAAAAAAAATGGCCCGGTCATGAATGTGAAAAACAAGCTTGGAGGCAAATTGGTTAAGAGTGGCACTTGTACACTAGTAAAGCCTATGCACATTTTATCCCAATAATAAGGAGTAGGACTCCTAGACTGATATAGCGTATGCACTATGTGAAAGGGCTGCAAAAAGTAGAAGGAGGCACTCCAATACACCCTGGAAGACACATAGAGAAGGGCCTCAGAATTATTTTTTTTTAACATTTGGAAGTGGGACATTTGTTGCCAACAATAAGTAGTCCTGGATTTGAGGCCACTCGGGTAACAATTGGCACAACAAGGACCTTCAGGCATCCGACTCTGTTCTAGCTCCAGCTAAGGTGCGCTGCAGTTCCTCCTGTGCTGGCTCAGGGCATTAGGCTGCCTCGAGGCTTCAAATGGATTGAAGTAGGGGTTTCAAAATATTTAATCTCCTTGGATACCTTAAAAATTCATGAACCATGTGGGAGAAACTTCTCCAACCCATCCTGGGGAAAGAACACCACAAGTCCTTTCTCATTTTTTTCACACAAGAAGTGCATTCGGGCCTTTCTAGCTTTATTTTTCTTATTTAGGGTGCGCTCACACATCCGGCTTTTCACCGGTTTGACGGATGCGGCGCACGCCAGTACAGTATGATACAGTACAGTGGCAGCGCCGCAACTTCCGGGTCACATGCTCTGGTCACATGACAGCATGTGACCGGCGCTTGTTGCGCTGCCACTGTACTGTATACACTGTATTGGTGGGTGCCGCATCCATCAAACCAGCGAAAAGTCGGATGTGTGAGCGCGCCCTTTCAGAGTTGAGCCAAATCTGAGGCTCACAGGACGCAGTCACTGCTCCCTCCTTGTTTAAGTTGATTCTGCCTCTGGGGGTATAATAACTGATAGGCGTATCCTCCTCTTAACTGAAAATGCTCAAAGGCTGGATCTTATCAAAATTAACAAGGCAAGGATTGTCCCAGACTTCTCAACTTACCGCATAACAGCATCAGAACATAAAGCCATTTCAAATGTTGATTTTTTTCTGGTGTATTCCCATGTACCCCTTTCCAAAAAGGTATCCAGTTCATGGTTTCTTATTTTTGTTGTCCTCCTCCATCACCATATCAACAGGGTCATCATGCAGCCCTCACTCCAAATTTTTAAAGGGGCATCAGGAAGCCCACAGTTATAATTTTTAGAGGGCCATGAGACAGCCCTCATTCCTAATTTTTAGAGTGTCATCAGGTGGGCATCACCCATAATTATTAGTGAGCCAACAGCTGGACCTCAGTCATAATTTTTAGAGGTCCATCAGTCAAACTTTTTAGAAGGCTATGAGGAGGCCCTCCAACATAATTTTTAGAGGGCCATCCTGCTGTACTTGGTCCTCAGCCGCCAAAATATTTACTATGTGCTGTCCCCGCCTTATACCAGCGCGTATACCATAACATCACCCGTGCGCTGACTAATGCTGTTACTGGGAAGGTCCACTTAACGACCGATACGTTGACAAGTGCTTGTAGCCAGGGATGCTACATTTCCTGGACGGCACACTGGATAAACCTTGTAGAGGCCAGGAACTAGTTGGATCCTGGGGAAGTAGATGTGCTACTGACGCAGAGGACTGTAAGCATTAGTTCAATCCTATTTCCTTTACCTCCTACACTACTTCCTGCAACCTTTCCTCAATCTCCGAATTGTCATCTCTGAGCTTATCATCCCTATCATTCGCAAGCTGGAAGCACAGCAGCACTGCCTCGGTGAAGCGGCAAAAGGCTCTGCTGAAACTAATTTGTTTAGGTGACAAACAGCACACCGCCGCAGAGTTGTTACAAGGTCTAACAGACCAGACAGATCTATGGCTCTCACCGCTGAACCTACAACCAGGCATAGTCATGTGTGATAATACCCATAACCTAGTAGCTGCTCTGAAGCATGGTAAGCTCACACAAGTATTATGCTTAGTCCACATGCTCAACTTAGTGGTTCAGCTGTTTACAAAATCCTACCCATATTTTCCTGACCTACTTGTGAAGGTATGCCACACATGTGCACATTTGTGCAAGTCAGCTACAGCTGCCGCCGGTCTGGCAGTGCTTCAGCAATGCTTGCAAGTACCACCTCACTGATTGGTGTGAAATTTGACCACGTGATGGAACTCAGGCAAGGATTTATGAGCAGCAGAGGGCAGTAGATGAATACTAGCTACAAGCGGTATTCCGGTCAGCTTCTGCATATAAGAACCGACGAATGGGCATGGATGTCTGACATCTCTGAGGTTCTACAAAACTTTGAAGAAGTGTCCTATAATATCACCCATGCTCTTACCAATGCAGTTAGGTTGCAGCAGAAGTATAGCAATAGAAGGACTGTAAAGCAAAAAAACCCTACCTATATGATCCAATCTAAAACTATCCCTCCTTCAGCAACTATCCCTATACTGAATGCAGCCAACAGCGGTATTAATAGGGAATAGAATAGACGTAGGCCTGGAAAGGACTTTAGGTTTTAGGTTGCAGTAGCATGGACTGTATGCACTAAACCCTGCCTATATGAATCTAGTGCAAAACTATCTCTTCTCTAGCATCCCTCCCAATACTAAATGCAGCTAAGAACAGTATTAAACCTAGAACGCATACCTGGGGCCTCACAGGCCTTCTTGGTTACTTGTTTTCTATTGTAGATTTCTATGGTTGCGCGTTCTAGGGTTAATAGGAAATAGAATAGAATAGATGTAACCCTGATAAGGACATTTGGTTTTAGGTTTCAGCAACAAGGACTTTGAGGCATATAGGCAGGGTTTATTGTCTTACATGAAAACTATCCCTCATCCTGTCCTGGTGTAGGGGGGTTGTAAAAGCAAAATAAAAGCAAAATGTTGGCTGTAAAAGCAAATAAAAAATGGTTAAAGCAGTACAAACTTACCATGTCTCCCGTGGCTACTTGCAGGGCTGATAATGATCTCCAATGCAAATTCACTGCTTTCCCTGTTCACCAGCATCTCTGATTGGCCGACGTTGGACCATGCCACCACCCTCTTAGACTGCGTCTGTAATTTGATGGATCACAAACGCTGTCTGTGTCCTTATAATGGTGTAAAATAAATAAATAAAACAATTGGCGTATGGTTCCCCCCATGTATTGATACCAGCACATTTATAGTAACGGCTGCAGGCTGCAGCCCCCAGGCCTGCACTTTCTTAGCTGTGTATCAAAATAAGAGGAACCGCATGCGTTTTTTTTTTTTTCTTTAAATATTTAAATAATTTTTAAAAAAACAGCATGCGGCACCCCTAATTTTTATATCCAGCCATGATAAAGCCCAAAAGCTGGGGGCTGGTATTCTCAGGCTGCGGAGACCTGTGCTTATTGGCCTCCCCTTAGCTTAAAAATAGCAGCCTGCTGCCATCCAAAATTGCCACATTCATTACATATGACAGTCAGGGAACTTTACCTGCTCTTTCCGATTGCCGGGTGCAGTGGCAATCGGGATAATAAGTGGTTAATTGCAGCTCACAGCTGCTAGTAAGCCCTAGATTAGTAACGGGAGGCATCTATGAGACCACCCTAATTACAAACCTGTAAGTGGAAGTAAATAAATACAAACATCGAAAAATCATTTATTTGAAATAAAATACAAAAAAACCCCTCTTTCACTATTAACTGCAAAACACCCCCTCAGGTATGACGTAATCCACACGAGGTCACACGACAATTCCAGATCTGCTTCATTACTGAAAGCACAGCTCACAATCATGGAACATGATCGAACCCTGTGAGCTTCAGACAGAGACTGAGCCATGCTGATCGATGACATCACTCACGTTAGTTACGGCCATAGCTGGAGTTTCCCACGGCCCTCCACCTGTGACTGCAGGTAACCTGACCTCAATGAGCTCTCAGTTTGCAGACCTGCATCTCCTGGCAGAAAACTGCAGCCCACTCCAAGGTCCGTGACATTACCATCTGCTCCAAGGGAAACTAGGTGTCTCAGCTGGTCCCTCTGCGACATTAGGCACCTTCTCCATGGCTTACTTTACTTATAAAATTAAAGTAGTTAGCATACTACTGTAATTGGCCATTCAAACTGTGACCACCAATCTTATTTTTGATGGAACAATAACATTTTCTTTCAGGTATGCCTCATGGAAAAGGAGCCTACAAACTTAAAGGGCTAATCCAATGCTTATTAATAACAAACTTAGGATATGTGCACACAGCACCTTTTTTTCAGGCAGATTCTGCCTGTAGCCATCCTGAAAAAGCGCTAAAGTGAGAGGAAGCAGACAGCAGTACAAGGAATAGGGAGAGAAGCAGGAGAACTGAAAGCGCAGGATCCACCACTGTCACCCACAGGTCATTAGCATACAATTTCAACAATGGGTTTCCCTAAAAATAAAAAAAAACAACCTAAGGTAAGGATTTAATTAGCATTAAATCACCTTTATATACATTCCATTAGCTTGGGGTAGATATATAATCCTGATGACAGATTCTCTTTAAACTCAAAGTAGTAGTCATTATACAGTTGCCATTATTTACAGTGATTCTGATTAACGCCATATAAACTTTAGCTGTCACAGTATTATTTTCTTGAAATTTTCTTAGTTTTCTGTTACAGCAAAAGCCATGGTCTGTAAACATCTTACAACAGAGCAAAGGGATCTCATTATAGAAAGTTATCAGTAAAAACAAGGGTTCACATTTTATAGATTAGATATATCATAGAACACTGTGAAGACAATCATAAAGAAGTAGCTTGAAGCACAACGCCACCATTTTTTTTATTTCAGCACTGGAGTGCTACTTCTAAATGTAATTCCCCAACCCCCTGTCTTATTTTCACTTGCCACAGTCTTCATCTGTTTCCAGAGGTGCTCCGGTTGGTCACCGTTTTCATTTTCCAGCAGGACTTGGCACCTGTCCACACTGCCAAAAGTACCAATACCTGGTTCAATAACCACAGTATCACTGTGCTTGATTGTCCAGCAAACTCATCTGACCTAAACCCCATAGAGAATCTATGGGGTATTGTCAAGAGGAAGATGATAAACACCAGACCCAACAATGCAGGCGAACTGAAGGCTGCTATCAAAGCAACCTGAGCTTCCATAACATCTCAGGAGTGCCACAGGCTGATCCCCTCCATGCCACGCCACATTGATGCAGTAATTCATGCAAAAGGAGCCGCGACCAAGCATTGAGTGCATTTATGGGCTCTTTTCCACTTGTGTACCGCTTCCGATGCGGTGTAAGCCAAGGGTCATGTGACTGTGATGCGATCTTGCGATCTTGGCTGCTACTACCATCTGCCCTGGAGGACAGTGACTGCAGCGGCGGCTAATTCCCTGGCCGCATACCGCAGGTGGCGTCACAAAATCAAACCTCCATCACCACCACCCCCTTCCTTTATTGTACACCTCGGGGCTACGAAACCAGGCACAAGGGCCACCCTGTGACATCCCCAGACCAGACTTCACCAGGCCCGGTGACGAGTATTGAACCCCTGCCCTGTGGGTGCTACAACTTGGCGTCATGAACAGGATAATGTGCCCAGGGAAAAACGGGTACTGTGCGCCTTATGGACTGAATGCTTAAGGAACTGTTTAATTGAAAAGTTTTCAAAGAGTGGCCATTATTGAACAGGAAGGAGTTAAACAATGCCCATCGTTCATGGGATGGCAGGGAGAGTGGCGCAAAAGTCGAGGCCCGCCACCTCTCATGCAAGGAACAGAGTGAAATTAAACTAACCTCAGGAGAGTGGTGCGAAAGGCAAGGCTCACCCCCTCCCATGCAAGAACCACGTACCAGGACCACCTGAGGCACAGGGTGTCAGCAATGGCAAGCCCTGGCCATCATGGGGAAACACGGGTGCGCCCTCCTAGAGTGCTCCAGAGATGGAAACAAAGGTGGCTCGGATAAATCAGATGCTGCAGAGGGTGCAGTTGGGCGCCATCCATAAATGGGAGGCATCCATGATGGGAGTGGTGGGAGCCATGCGGGCCTATGAAGAACAGGAACCGCCGATCCTGGAGGAGGAAGAACCAGTAGCGGAGGTTGCAGGAATCCCGGTCACCCATGCCAGCGGTGACACCTTCCAAGCCTCACCAAGCCGTCAGCAACCCTCGGCAGCAGAAGACCCAGCTACCGTACCTCCGGCAGTGCAAGACCCGGCTACTAACTTCCTGGCAGCGGAAGACACGGCTACTGACTCCCCAGCAGCAAAAGACCAGGCTGTAAGCCGACAGATAGCAGAAGACCCAGCTGCCTGTAACCTGCCCCCCTCTGACCTGGGGCCAGGGATTGGGACTCAGACCAGTGAGCTGGAAGGCGCTTTCCCGGGGATAACCTGGGGGGGGCGCCGTACCGTCCAGGAGTTTCCCTCCGCCATGCCCAGCGGTGAGAGGGACCACAAGTTGACCGCCTGCCAGGCCACTATCCTACAGTTGGCTGCCGAAGACTGACAGCGCCAAGAGCGGGTGGCGGAAACAGAGGCCCACAACCTGTCAGCAAAACAGCGGCTCTGGAAGGCCAGCCCATCAGCCCGGGGACCACTACGGGTAGGCCCAGTCACCCTGTTTAACTTGGCGTGGGGGTGGGGCTTCATCTTGGAGGAGGGACTGTCCAAGGAAGTCTTTGTATCCCGCCAAGATGTTGAGTACCGCCTCCGCAAGGGTCACCCTGGTAGGAACATTTTGTCTGGAGACCAAGTGACCTACACCCGGCACTGGTGAGAGCAGGGCTGGTATTCCCTGGATGTGGGACTGTGTCGCCTGGAGGCGGCGGCTGCAGCATCAACACCTGCTCCTGAGGTACGTCCAGATCCAGTCCCTGCTTCCTGCCAAACACCCTGTGTACCCATCAAGCAGGACAGGGGTACTCAGACTCTGGAAGAGAGCTCTCTGAGACCTGCCGGTAAGGAGAACCCCCGCCTCCAGTAATGGAACTTTTGCTTTTTCGGTTGATTTTTTGTGTTATGTCGGTTGATTTTTGCATTGAATGGACAACCGGGCCACAGGACTGACAATGGTCGGAACTGATCTGTAAATAGTTGCACTAGCTGTGCACCCTACCAGAATTATGGTGGCTAATAATATTACAAGTATTATTGAAAATGTCTGTTGACCGGGTGGCACAAAAGGGACTCAGTTCTACATCCTTTTATCGTGACATAGTAAGGACGTTTTACCTGTTTGATAGGTGTACAAGTTTTATTATGCTGATAAGAATGTTTTATATGCCTGATATTTGCACTAGTTTCATAATGGTGATGATTCTCTGAACAAGTATGTAAATGTTGAAGATTCTATGCTACTAATGATCAGTATTTGAAAAATGCTTTGATTACCATGTTGAGACATTGAACCGTAGGAATTAATATGTTTGCAACGTTTATGTGATGTGCCTCCCATAAAAGGAAGAAGGAATTACCTGTTATTGCATACTGAAAATTGCAGTGTGCTAACTTTGCTTGGTTGCAACCCAGGAGTGCTGCCATTTGCTTTGGGGGAATGTGATAGTGTGGTGCCCCTGAGGCTTCAATCGCCACAAAGTACTTCAACCAAATTTGGGTGTAATGCTAAACCTGGATCCTGAGCAGATCAGTTCCGGTTTCACCACATTACACACTCAAATTCACACCAGGTTGGCCCTTTCCTCACTGGGGACTGAGCTAGGGTAGGGTAATAAAGGGGTCGCCTACAGAGGGGCAGTTACAGGATGCCCTCATACAGGGGCCCCAGTCCCACTAGCTTAGGACCTGGGAGGGGGGAGGAGCGGCCAGCAGGGGGAGTCAGCAACCAACACAACAGTTAGGGAGTTCTCCTGCAGGAGAGGAACAGAGCAGTTGCATCTTACAGGTGCTCCGGTGGGAAGGAGAAGTCCACAACGGTTGCCATGGGGAGAATGCATCTGCTCCCCTCTTAATCGATGCTACACGATGGCAGGAACCTAGGGAAGATCATACTCCATGTTGGTTTTCCAAAATCTGCCTGGATGGGGAAAGTTTCAAGCTTCCCTGGCCACAAAGCACCCTGGAGGACAGTGCCATATAGGATCCAGGGCCATGGATAACTTCAGATCCCACAACAGAACCACGGCACCTGCATTTAGGGACAAGAGCTCGACTCGTGAAACCCAGGGTCCCCTCGTAGCTTCAAGCCAGGGGATCCACAGCACAGGCATTACAAGGAGGAAGCCCACCGAACACCTAACCGGACACTGATCTCAAAGGGTTCGGATTCAACGGAGCCCATCACAGCAAGTGAGCGACACAGCACCAAAAGTGAGTAAACAACCTGGAACAGCAGCCATAGACTCTGACTCTTGATTTCCGGTGCCCGCCATTACTGCTCCCCCTCTCATCATCCTCCCCTGGGCCCGCTACACCTGTGGGGAGCGATACCATCCCTGGCTGCTACTACCATCTGCCCCGGAGAACAGCGACAGCAGCAGCGGCCGATTCCTTGACCACATACCACAGGTGGCATCACGACATTCATCTCACTACTACCCCATTATCCTTCCCCAGCCATTTTCTGTATGCCTCGGGGCAATGGAGCCAGACTGCCCGGCAATGACTAGGTTAACCGGCTGCCCCGTGGGGCGCTACATTTGGCGTCACAAACAGAATTCCGTGCCCAGCCTAAAAACCTGGGTACTGTGCGCCTTTTGAACAGAGTGCTTGAGAGACTGTTTATTGAAAAAGCTTGTGAACAGTGGCCATTATTAGGCAAGAAGGAGTGAAAGACTTCCCACCCTTTGTGGGCTGGCAAGGACAGTGGCGTGAAAAATCAAGACCCATCCCCTCACAGACACGGGAAAAGGGGAAAACAAAACTAACATGAGGAGAGGGGCAGAAAAGCTAAGCCCCGCCTCCTGGTGTGCAAATGCATTGAGAAGCAAAACTTATGGAGTGAGAGCCTGGAGCGTAAAGGAGTCAGACGTACTGGGACCACCTGAGGTGTAGGGTGTCAGTGATTGCGAACCTGGAGCTGAAGGAGCCTGGGGTGGCGATTCCCTGGGTATGACTTGGGGAGATTGCTGCACTGAGCTAGAACCTCTGTGGCGGAGTCCATCAGAAAAGAGGACAGAGACTGGGCCATGTGCCAGGCCACCATTTCCCAGCTGGCTGAAGAGGAGAGGGTACGCCAGGAGCAGCAAAATTCACCAGTAATAGGGTATATAACACTTTAACATAAAACCCTCTTAAAACTTAACATTTAATATTGATATTAAAAGGTACAATACCACACTAAGTGATCAAAGTGATATAGTGCACAGAAGAGAGAGGGAAATAAATCCCTACAATGTCCGCTCCCTCCTGAGCACTACCTAACCGTGGAGGTTGGCAGCCTAAAGATACGTAGTGGCACCCCCACTCCTCGATGACTGTCCCTGCTATTGACCCTATGAGCCCCTAGCCAAAAGATAAAGTGCAGTGCAAGCAAAAAAGTGCAGTGCGATCATATATATATATAAAGTGATATTGTGCAAAGATAGAGCTCATAAAAAGCCTCAAATGATAAGAGGCCACGATCCTATCTCAAATGAGACACTCAATGATAGCAGGGACATATAGACTTAGCTTAAACTGCCTCAACGCGTTTCCCCATCTCATGGTTCATCAGGAGGCTGATGTCCATATGCTGTGGTATGATAAGCCTGTGGCAGTAACCGTGCTGCCAGATTCACATGATGAATACCCAGGCGATTCCCTGGGTATGACTTGGGGAGATCGCTGCACTGAGCTAGAACCTCTGTGGTGGAGTCCATCAGAAAAGAGGACAGAGACTGGGCCATGTGCCAGACCACCATTTCCCAGCTGAATAGGATAACTGAAGTGAGCACTAATATATATATTATGAGTGCAAGCCAAAAATTACATACTGTATACGGATAAGGCTGCACATCAAACTTAGATAATAGTATAATGCCTCAAGCATATGGACAAATATTGGAATATACAATGAAAAATGCTACTTGCTAATTTGAACATGTGAATAATGAATTGCATACCTGCCATGAATATTAGGAAAAAGGAGATATTTAGCAATCGCATTGATCAATGTAACTGAGCCCCAAGGCCTCGTCAAGGCATATCTCTATATTGGGGTCCCTAGCTCTGTGACCCTAACTGTGTGTCATCTCATTGCAATTAAAAACTGCTGTGGGTGGAGAGGGGTAACTAAGGACTTTCTTATATAGGAGATGGAAAAAACATGGCCGAAAGGGGCGGAGCTGTGTTCACATTCAGAAAAAAAAACTACATATAACTGAATAGGATAACTGAAGTGAGCACTAATATATATATTATGAGTGCAAGCCAAAAATTACATACTGTATACGGATAAGGCTGCACATCAAACTTAGATAATAGTATAATGCCTCAAGCATATGGACAAATATTGGAATATACAATGAAAAATGCTACTTGCTAATTTGAACATGTGAATAATGAATTGCATACCTGCCATGAATATTAGGAAAAAGGAGATATTTAGCAATCGCATTGATCAATGTAACTGAGCCCCAAGGCCTCGTCAAGGCATATCTCTATATTGGGGTCCCTAGCTCTGTGACCCTAACTGTGTGTCATCTCATTGCAATTAAAAACTGCTGTGGGTGGAGAGGGGTAACTAAGGACTTTCTTATATAGGAGATGGAAAAAACATGGCCGAAAGGGGCGGAGCTGTGTTCACATTCAGAAAAAAAACTACATATAACTGAATAGGATAACTGAAGTGAGCACTAATATATATATTATGAGTGCAAGCCAAAAATTACATACTGTATACGGATAAGGCTGCACATCAAACTTAGATAATAGTATAATGCCTCAAGCATATGGACAAATATTGGAATATACAATGAAAAATGCTACTTGCTAATTTGAACATGTGAATAATGAATTGCATACCTGCCATGAATATTAGGAAAAAGGAGATATTTAGCAATCGCATTGATCAATGTAACTGAGCCCCAAGGCCTCGTCAAGGCATATCTCTATATTGGGGTCCCTAGCTCTGTGACCCTAACTGTGTGTCATCTCATTGCAATTAAAAACTGCTGTGGGTGGAGAGGGGTAACTAAGGACTTTCTTATATAGGAGATGGAAAAAACATGGCCGAAAGGGGCGGAGCTGTGTTCACATTCAGAAAAAAAAACTACATATAACTGAATAGGATAACTGAAGTGAGCACTAATATATATATATTATGAGTGCAAGCCAAAAATTACATACTATATACGGATAAGGCTGCACATCAAACTTAGATAATAGTATAATGCCTCAAGCATATGGACAAATATTGGAATATACAATGAAAAATGCTACTTGCTAATTTGAACATGTGAATAATGAATTGCATACCTGCCATGAATATTAGGAAAAAGGAGATATTTAGCAATCGCATTGATCAATGTAACTGAGCCCCAAGGCCTCGTCAAGGCATATCTCTATATTGGGGTCCCTAGCTCTGTGACCCTAACTGTGTGTCATCTCATTGCAATTAAAAACTGCTGTGGGTGGAGAGGGGTAACTAAGGACTTTCTTATATAGGAGATGGAAAAAACATGGCCGAAAGGGGCGGAGCTGTGTTCACATTCAGAAAAAAAAACTACATATAACTGAATAGGATAACTGAAGTGAGCACTAATATATATATTATGAGTGCAAGCCAAAAATTACATACTGTATACGGATAAGGCTGCACATCAAACTTAGATAATAGTATAATGCCTCAAGCATATGGACAAATATTGGAATATACAATGAAAAATGCTACTTGCTAATTTGAACATGTGAATAATGAATTGCATACCTGCCATGAATATTAGGAAAAAGGAGATATTTAGCAATCGCATTGATCAATGTAACTGAGCCCCAAGGCCTCGTCAAGGCATATCTCTATATTGGGGTCCCTAGCTCTGTGACCCTAACTGTGTGTCATCTCATTGCAATTAAAAACTGCTGTGGGTGGAGAGGGGTAACTAAGGACTTTCTTATATAGGAGATGGAAAAAACATGGCTGAAAGGGGCGGAGCTGTGTTCACATTCAGAAAAAAAACTACATATAACTGAATAGGATAACTGAAGTGAGCACTAATATATATATTATGAGTGCAAGCCAAAAATTACATACTGTATACGGATAAGGCTGCACATCAAACTTAGATAATAGTATAATGCCTCAAGCATATGGACAAATATTGGAATATACAATGAAATATGCTACTTGCTAATTTGAACATGTGAATAATAAATTGCATACCTGCCATGAATATTAGGAAAAAGGAGATATTTAGCAATCGCATTGATCAATGTAACTGAGCCCCAAGGCCTCGTCAAGGCATATCTCTATATTGGGGTCCCTAGCTCTGTGACCCTAACTGTGTGTCATCTCATTGCAATTAAAAACTGCTGTGGGTGGAGAGGGGTAACTAAGGACTTTCTTATATAGGAGATGGAAAAAACATGGCCGAAAGGGGCGGAGCTGTGTTCACATTCAGAAAAAAAACTACATATAACTGAATAGGATAACTGAAGTGAGCACTAATATATATATTATGAGTGCAAGCCAAAAATTACATACTGTATACGGATAAGGCTGCACATCAAACTTAGATAATAGTATAATGCCTCAAGCATATGGACAAATATTGGAATATACAATGAAAAATGCTACTTGCTAATTTGAACATGTGAATAATGAATTGCATACCTGCCATGAATATTAGGAAAAAGGAGATATTTAGCAATCGCATTGATCAATGTAACTGAGCCCCAATTAAAAAATTATAAGAAAGTCCTTAGTTACCCCTCTCCACCCACAGCAGTTTTTAATTGCAATGAGATGACACACAGTTAGGGTAACAGAGCTAGGGACCCCAATATAGAGATATGCCTTGACGAGGCCTTGGGGCTCAGCTACATTGATCAATGCGATTGCTAAATATCTCCTTTTTCCTAATATTCATGGCAGGTATGCAATTCATTATTCACATGTTCAAATTAGCAAGTAGCATTTTTCATTGTATATTCCAATATTTGTCCATATGCTTGAGGCATTATACTATTATCTAAGTTTGATGTGCAGCCTTATCCGTATACAGTATGTAATTTTTGGCTTGCACTCATAATATATATATTAGTGCTCACTTCAGTTATCCTATTCAGTTATATGTAGTTTTTTTTCTGAATGTGAACACAGCTCCGCCCCTTTCGGCCATGTTTTTTCCATCTCCTATATAAGAAAGTCCTTAGTTACCCCTCTCCACCCACAGCAGTTTTTAATTGCAATGAGATGACACACAGTTAGGGTCACAGAGCTAGGGACCCCAATATAGAGATATGCCTTGACGAGGCCTTGGGGCTCAGTTACATTGATCAATGCGATTGCTAAATATCTCCTTTTTCCTAATATTCATGGCAGGTATGCAATTCATTATTCACATGTTCAAATTAGCAAGTAGCATTTTTCATTGTATATTCCAATATTTGTCCATATGCTTGAGGCATTATACTATTATCTAAGTTTGATGTGCAGCCTTATCCGTATACAGTATGTAATTTTTGGCTTGCACTCATAATATATATATTAGTGCTCACTTCAGTTATCCTATTCAGTTATATGTAGTTTTTTTTCTGAATGTGAACACAGCTCCGCCCCTTTCGGCCATGTTTTTTCCATCTCCTATATAAGAAAGTCCTTAGTTACCCCTCTCCACCCACAGCAGTTTTTAATTGCAATGAGATGACACACAGTTAGGGTCACAGAGCTAGGGACCCCAATATAGAGATATGCCTTGACGAGGCCTTGGGGCTCAGTTACATTGATCAATGCGATTGCTAAATATCTCCTTTTTCCTAATATTCATGGCAGGTATGCAATTCATTATTCACATGTTCAAATTAGCAAGTAGCATTTTTCATTGTATATTCCAATATTTGTCCATATGCTTGAGGCATTATACTATTATCTAAGTTTGATGTGCAGCCTTACCCGTATACAGTATGTAATTTTTGGCTTGCACTCATAATATATATATTAGTGCTCACTTCAGTTATCCTATTCAGTTATATGTAGTTTTTTTTCTGAATGTGAACACAGCTCCGCCCCTTTCGGCCATGTTTTTTCCATCTCCTATATAAGAAAGTCCTTAGTTACCCCTCTCCACCCACAGCAGTTTTTAATTGCAATGAGATGACACACAGTTAGGGTCACAGAGCTAGGGACCCCAATATAGAGATATGCCTTGACGAGGCCTTGGGGCTCAGTTACATTGATCAATGCGATTGCTAAATATCTCCTTTTTCCTAATATTCATGGCAGGTATGCAATTCATTATTCACATGTTCAAATTAGCAAGTAGCATTTTTCATTGTATATTCCAATATTTGTCCATATGCTTGAGGCATTATACTATTATCTAAGTTTGATGTGCAGCCTTATCCGTATACAGTATGTAATTTTTGGCTTGCACTCATAATATATATATTAGTGCTCACTTCAGTTATCCTATTCAGTTATATGTAGTTTTTTTTCTGAATGTGAACACAGCTCCGCCCCTTTCGGCCATGTTTTTTCCATCTCCTATATAAGAAAGTCCTTAGTTACCCCTCTCCACCCACAGCAGTTTTTAATTGCAATGAGATGACACACAGTTAGGGTCACAGAGCTAGGGACCCCAATATAGAGATATGCCTTGACGAGGCCTTGGGGCTCAGTTACATTGATCAATGCGATTGCTAAATATCTCCTTTTTCCTAATATTCATGGCAGGTATGCAATTCATTATTCACATGTTCAAATTAGCAAGTAGCATTTTTCATTGTATATTCCAATATTTGTCCATATGCTTGAGGCATTATACTATTATCTAAGTTTGATGTGCAGCCTTATCCGTATACAGTATGTAATTTTTGGCTTGCACTCATAATATATATATTAGTGCTCACTTCAGTTATCCTATTCAGTTATATGTAGTTTTTTTTCTGAATGTGAACACAGCTCCGCCCCTTTCGGCCATGTTTTTTCCATCTCCTATATAAGAAAGTCCTTAGTTACCCCTCTCCACCCACAGCAGTTTTTAATTGCAATGAGATGACACACAGTTAGGGTCACAGAGCTAGGGACCCCAATATAGAGATATGCCTTGACGAGGCCTTGGGGCTCAGTTACATTGATCAATGCGATTGCTAAATATCTCCTTTTTCCTAATATTCATGGCAGGTATGCAATTCATTATTCACATGTTCAAATTAGCAAGTAGCATTTTTCATTGTATATTCCAATATTTGTCCATATGCTTGAGGCATTATACTATTATCTAAGTTTGATGTGCAGCCTTATCCGTATACAGTATGTAAATTTTGGCTTGCACTCATAATATATATATTAGTGCTCACTTCAGTTATCCTATTCAGTTATATGTAGTTTTTTTTCTGAATGTGAACACAGCTCCGCCCCTTTCGGCCATGTTTTTTCCATCTCCTATATAAGAAAGTCCTTAGTTACCCCTCTCCACCCACAGCAGTTTTTAATTGCAATGAGATGACACACAGTTAGGGTCACAGAGCTAGGGACCCCAATATAGAGATATGCCTTGACGAGGCCTTGGGGCTCAGTTACATTGATCAATGCGATTGCTAAATATCTCCTTTTTCCTAATATTCATGGCAGGTATGCAATTCATTATTCACATGTTCAAATTAGCAAGTAGCATTTTTCATTGTATATTCCAATATTTGTCCATATGCTTGAGGCATTATACTATTATCTAAGTTTGATGTGCAGCCTTATCCGTATACAGTATGTAATTTTTGGCTTGCACTCATAATATATATATTAGTGCTCACTTCAGTTATCCTATTCAGTTATATGTAGTTTTTTTTCTGAATGTGAACACAGCTCCGCCCCTTTCGGCCATGTTTTTTCCATCTCCTATATAAGAAAGTCCTTAGTTACCCCTCTCCACCCACAGCAGTTTTTAATTGCAATGAGATGACACACAGTTAGGGTCACAGAGCTAGGGACCCCAATATAGAGATATGCCTTGACGAGGCCTTGGGGCTCAGTTACATTGATCAATGCGATTGCTAAATATCTCCTTTTTCCTAATATTCATGGCAGGTATGCAATTCATTATTCACATGTTCAAATTAGCAAGTAGCATTTTTCATTGTATATTCCAATATTTGTCCATATGCTTGAGGCATTATACTATTATCTAAGTTTGATGTGCAGCCTTATCCGTATACAGTATGTAATTTTTGGCTTGCACTCATAATATATATATTAGTGCTCACTTCAGTTATCCTATTCAGTTATATGTAGTTTTTTTTCTGAATGTGAACACAGCTCCGCCCCTTTCGGCCATGTTTTTTCCATCTCCTATATAAGAAAGTCCTTAGTTACCCCTCTCCACCCACAGCAGTTTTTAATTGCAATGAGATGACACACAGTTAGGGTCACAGAGCTAGGGACCCCAATATAGAGATATGCCTTGACGAGGCCTTGGGGCTCAGTTACATTGATCAATGCGATTGCTAAATATCTCCTTTTTCCTAATATTCATGGCAGGTATGCAATTCATTATTCACATGTTCAAATTAGCAAGTAGCATTTTTCATTGTATATTCCAATATTTGTCCATATGCTTGAGGCATTATACTATTATCTAAGTTTGATGTGCAGCCTTATCCGTATACAGTATGTAATTTTTGGCTTGCACTCATAATATATATATTAGTGCTCACTTCAGTTATCCTATTCAGTTATATGTAGTTTTTTTTCTGAATGTGAACACAGCTCCGCCCCTTTCGGCCATGTTTTTTCCATCTCCTATATAAGAAAGTCCTTAGTTACCCCTCTCCACCCACAGCAGTTTTTAATTGCAATGAGATGACACACAGTTAGGGTCACAGAGCTAGGGACCCCAATATAGAGATATGCCTTGACGAGGCCTTGGGGCTCAGTTACATTGATCAATGCGATTGCTAAATATCTCCTTTTTCCTAATATTCATGGCAGGTATGCAATTCATTATTCACATGTTCAAATTAGCAAGTAGCATTTTTCATTGTATATTCCAATATTTGTCCATATGCTTGAGGCATTATACTATTATCTAAGTTTGATGTGCAGCCTTATCCGTATACAGTATGTAATTTTTGGCTTGCACTCATAATATATATATTAGTGCTCACTTCAGTTATCCTATTCAGTTATATGTAGTTTTTTTTCTGAATGTGAACACAGCTCCGCCCCTGTCGGCCATGTTTTTTCCATCTCCTATATAAGAAAGTCCTTAGTTACCCCTCTCCACCCACAGCAGTTTTTAATTGCAATGAGATGACACACAGTTAGGGTCACAGAGCTAGGGACCCCAATATAGAGATATGCCTTGACGAGGCCTTGGGGCTCAGTTACATTGATCAATGCGATTGCTAAATATCTCCTTTTTCCTAATATTCATGGCAGGTATGCAATTCATTATTCACATGTTCAAATTAGCAAGTAGCATTTTTCATTGTATATTCCAATATTTGTCCATATGCTTGAGGCATTATACTATTATCTAAGTTTGATGTGCAGCCTTATCCGTATACAGTATGTAATTTTTGGCTTGCACTCATAATATATATATTAGTGCTCACTTCAGTTATCCTATTCAGTTATATGTAGTTTTTTTTCTGAATGTGAACACAGCTCCGCCCCTTTCGGCCATGTTTTTTCCATCTCCTATATAAGAAAGTCCTTAGTTACCCCTCTCCACCCACAGCAGTTTTTAATTGCAATGAGATGACACACAGTTAGGGTCACAGAGCTAGGGACCCCAATATAGAGATATGCCTTGACGAGGCCTTGGGGCTCAGTTACATTGATCAATGCGATTGCTAAATATCTCCTTTTTCCTAATATTCATGGCAGGTATGCAATTCATTATTCACATGTTCAAATTAGCAAGTAGCATTTTTCATTGTATATTCCAATATTTGTCCATATGCTTGAGGCATTATACTATTATCTAAGTTTGATGTGCAGCCTTATCCGTATACAGTATGTAATTTTTGGCTTGCACTCATAATATATATATTAGTGCTCACTTCAGTTATCCTATTCAGTTATATGTAGTTTTTTTTCTGAATGTGAACACAGCTCCGCCCCTTTCGGCCATGTTTTTTCCATCTCCTATATAAGAAAGTCCTTAGTTACCCCTCTCCACCCACAGCAGTTTTTAATTGCAATGAGATGACACACAGTTAGGGTCACAGAGCTAGGGACCCCAATATAGAGATATGCCTTGACGAGGCCTTGGGGCTCAGTTACATTGATCAATGCGATTGCTAAATATCTCCTTTTTCCTAATATTCATGGCAGGTATGCAATTCATTATTCACATGTTCAAATTAGCAAGTAGCATTTTTCATTGTATATTCCAATATTTGTCCATATGCTTGAGGCATTATACTATTATCTAAGTTTGATGTGCAGCCTTATCCGTATACAGTATGTAAATTTTGGCTTGCACTCATAATATATATATTAGTGCTCACTTCAGTTATCCTATTCAGTTATATGTAGTTTTTTTTCTGAATGTGAACACAGCTCCGCCCCTTTCGGCCATGTTTTTTCCATCTCCTATATAAGAAAGTCCTTAGTTACCCCTCTCCACCCACAGCAGTTTTTAATTGCAATGAGATGACACACAGTTAGGGTCACAGAGCTAGGGACCCCAATATAGAGATATGCCTTGACGAGGCCTTGGGGCTCAGTTACATTGATCAATGCGATTGCTAAATATCTCCTTTTTCCTAATATTCATGGCAGGTATGCAATTCATTATTCACATGTTCAAATTAGCAAGTAGCATTTTTCATTGTATATTCCAATATTTGTCCATATGCTTGAGGCATTATACTATTATCTAAGTTTGATGTGCAGCCTTATCCGTATACAGTATGTAATTTTTGGCTTGCACTCATAATATATATATTAGTGCTCACTTCAGTTATCCTATTCAGTTATATGTAGTTTTTTTTCTGAATGTGAACACAGCTCCGCCCCTTTCGGCCATGTTTTTTCCATCTCCTATATAAGAAAGTCCTTAGTTACCCCTCTCCACCCACAGCAGTTTTTAATTGCAATGAGATGACACACAGTTAGGGTCACAGAGCTAGGGACCCCAATATAGAGATATGCCTTGACGAGGCCTTGGGGCTCAGTTACATTGATCAATGCGATTGCTAAATATCTCCTTTTTCCTAATATTCATGGCAGGTATGCAATTCATTATTCACATGTTCAAATTAGCAAGTAGCATTTTTCATTGTATATTCCAATATTTGTCCATATGCTTGAGGCATTATACTATTATCTAAGTTTGATGTGCAGCCTTATCCGTATACACCATTTCCCAGCTGGCTGAAGAGGAGAGGGTACGCCAGGAGCAGCAAGCAGCCACGGAGACCCGGAACCTTGCTACAAAGCAAAGGCTCCAGAAAAGCCACCCGTTAGACCGGGGCCCGATACGGACCGGAGTGGTCTCCCGATTCGATCTACAACGGGGATTGGGCTTCATCGCGTAAAAGGGACTTTCCAAGGAAGTGTTTGTTTCCTGTTGTGATGTCGCCTCCCGCCTCCGTAGGGGCCACCCTGGACGAGACCTGTTTGCCGGAAACCTGGTAACGTACACTAGGCACAAGGGAGAGCAGGGCTGGTATGCCCTGGACGTAGAACTGTATCTACAGGAGAAGGCAACTGGAAAGCCGGTCTCCCAAGCAGTGTCCAGTGCCAGTCCCTGCTTCTTCCCAATCCTCAAAGAAACCTGGTACCAGGAGCATCTGCACACAGACTTTGGGAGCGGACCTCTTGCCACAGGCAGGTAAGGAGTAGACTCTCACCACCAATCTTGTAACTCCCGTTCGGTTGATTTTTCCGATTGTAGATAACGATGTTTTTCTGTGGTTTATTTTTGCGTGTTTAAATGGGCAACCAGGCCACAGGACTGACAGTGGTCAGATTTCATTGTGTATAGTTGCACCTGTTGTGCACCCTGCAAGAATTAGGGTGATTTGAATCTTGCACTTGCATATTCTATATTTTAATGTTTTGCACTTAAAAGAAAAAGTTTGGTGACCGGAAGCGGTGCACTGACCAGAGGCACAAAAGGACTCCAGCGGTTGCCATTCTTTATTGTGTTTTACATGAAAAGTTTTTAATTGATGACAGGAATGTTTTGATATGCCTAATATTTGCACTAAGTTTTAAAATGCCAATGGTTTATGACAATGCATGCTGCTGTAACTGTGACGCCCTGGACTAGTCAGGGTGGCACAGGGAACTTCACCCCTGCCCTTATAGTGCAGAACCCCCCCTCCATGGTTCTGGGATCCTAACCTTTGGTGTTGCTGCATCAGCATTCAAATTCTAGTCACCTTACACCACACCCTGTCAGGCACACCAGTGGGTGGTCTAGCTGGAATAGGGCCACCCGCCTAGGGGTCAGACAGACTGGTGAGAGGGACTTAGTTAGTACGGTGGTAACCCTCGGAGAGTGAGGAGCTAGGGGAGTTGGAGCTCCCTGGGAGACGTTGGCTAGGTCGCAGACTGTGGTCTGGGACCGGAGGAATCGGAGACCCGGAAGCAGAGTATCGGAAAAAGGAGCCAGACTTAGTTTTGGAGAACGGTCGGCACCGGAGTGCCTAGTAACTGAACCGGTACCGAGCATGGTGGGGTACTGGACCCTATATCAGGGAGTAGCTTCACGCAACCTGACAATTAACCTGTGGAGGATAGTATCTCTATGAACTGTCCCCAAGAGCTCAGAGATCGAAGGCACCAACACAACGAGGGGGATAGGGCTTTCCAACCCATGCAGCCCACTGAAATCCGAAGTGTCAGCCATCGAGAGCACAGCTCCTCTACTTAAGTGTAGGCAGCGGGACCCTGAAAGCTTCAAGCCGAGGTGTCACTGGGAAACATCTAACATTAATGCAAGGAGACAGGTCTAGACCACCAGCAACATCAACGGGAGCGGATTCCCAGACGAGCTCCCCCAGAGAGGCAGCAGCACCCAGAGACTTGGTTTACCTTTGCGTCAGAGTCTGCTTTGTGGTCGCATCACTACCAACACTGCCTGAGTGAGTACGCTGTCCTCCCCTGCTTCTAACCTGCACTGCGCTCACCTACACCTCTGCCGTCCAGAGTCCCGGGGCCTCCCCTACCCATGGAGGGAACGTCATCTGGCTGCCCCCACTCCATCTCCCCCAAATACTCCCATCGGCAGCGGCGGTACTCCCCTTACCGTGAACCATGGGTGGCATCACAAACTCTTATCCGCTGTAAATACACCCCCACTCCTTTTCATTTGAAGTGGCTGTGAGCCCCCGGATCCGGAGACCCTCGAGCCACAGCAGACCCCGGAACCGAGCGGTTTGACCGATGCAGGGGTGGCACATAACCAGTACTTGGTAATGTTTTTGATACTGTTTTAATACTGCTTGATATATTTTGACAATGCTTTTGATACTGTTGCCTGTACAGATTTGCTATGTTTGTAATGTTTAATGATGGTGCCTCCCATAAAGGGAAGAATGTTATTTGTTAATGCATACAAAAATGTGGTGTACTAACTTTAAATGGTTGCGGCCTGGGAGTACCGCCATTTGCTGTGGGGGAGTGTGGCGCCCCTGAGGCTTCAGTCGCCACAGAGTATTGCACCCAAATTTGGGTGTGATGCTAAACCCTTCTCTTGAGGAGATCAGTTCCGGTTTCACCACATTACACACTCAAATTCACACCAGGTTGCCCCTGTCCCCACTGGGGACTGGGCTAGGGTAGGTTAATAAAAGGGTTGCCTACAGAGGGGCATTTACAGGATGCCCTGATACAGGGGTTCTAGTCCCACTAGCTTAGGACCTGGGAGGGGGGAGGAGCGGCCAGCAGGGGGAGTTAGGAGCCAAAACAACAATTAGGGAGTTCTCCTGCAGGTGAAGAACAGAGCAGTTGCATCTTACGGTGCTCCGGTGGGAAAGAGGAGAAGTTCACAACGGTTGCCATGGGTAGAGTGCATCTGCTCCTCTCAGAATTGACTCCCACAGGGTGACAGGAACCTAGGGAAGATCATACTCCAAGTTGTTTTTCCAGAATCTGCCTGGACGGGGAAAGTTTGAAGCTTCCCTGGCCACAAAGCACCCTGGAGCACAGTGCCATATAGGATTTGGGGCCTTAGATAACTTCAGACCCCACAGCGGAACAGCGGCACCTGCATATAGGGACAAGAGCTTGACTTGTGAAACCCAGGGTCCCCTTGTAGCATCAAGCCATGGGATCCACAGCAAAGGCGTTACAAGGAGGAAACCCACCGAACACCAAACCGGACGGATCTCTAAACGGGTTTGGGTTCGATGGAGCCCATCACAGCAAGTGACCGGTATTACCCAGGTGAGCGACACAGCACCAAAAGTGAGTAAACAACCTGGGACAGCAGCCATAGACTCTGACTCTTGATTTCCGGAGCCCGCCATCACTGCTCCCCCTCTCACCATCCTCCCTGGGGCCGGCTCCACCTGTGGGGAGCAATACCATCCCTGGCTGCTACTACCATCTGCCCCGGAGAACAGCGACAGCAGCGGCAGCTGATTCCTTAACCGCATACCACAGGTGGCGGCACGACATTCATCTCACTACTACCCCCCATCATCCTTCCCCAGCCATCTTCTGTATGCCTCGGGGCAATGGAGCCAGGCTAGGCCGCCTGTCACAGCGAGAGTTGACTGCCTGGCAATGAGTAGGTTAACCGCCTGCCCCGTGCTGTGCTACATAACTACCATCCGCCCCAGAGGACAGCGACAGCAGCGGCGGCTAATTCCCTGGCCGCATACCGCAGGTGGCGTCAAGAAATCAAACCTCCATTACCACCACCCGCCTTCCTTTATTACACACCTTGGGGCCACGAAACCGAGTACAAGGGCCACCCCTAGACATCCTCATACCCAACTTCACCAGGCCCGGCGATGAGTATTGAACCCCTGCCCCGTGGCTGCTACACAAGTGCTCAGGCAGGGCCTGTATAGTTCTGCCTTCCAAGCTGCACATTTGTCAGCAGTCTGTTGAGTGTTGAGTGAGTCTGCGGACCTGAAACCCAACCATCTGCAGAAAATTATAGTGCCTAAAAATAAGAAAAACACTGTTAAAAGTTTAGTCACTACTAATGGATAGGAAAGCGTGTCAATTGCATTTTTGACCACTAGATGGCAAAGTGTGACTTCTAACAAACCTTAGAAATATATAAAAAAGCGTAATGTATCCATAATCCAGTGTTTTATGTCCATATATAATTACTTATTTTATATTTATTTTAATTATCCAGTGCAATATTATCCTCATAAAATTCTAACTATTTCCAGTTAAGGTGATAAAGTCCAGAGATATCCTGACCTAAAACATATACAATTAAAATAAGGGGATTTGGATTGTTTTTGCAAAGTAAAGTACCCTGTTTAACATGAAAGTGGGTTGTAATATAACCTGGTGCCCTGCTGCTTGCAAAATAATAACCTGCCTGTCAGTAAAGCCTTGTAAAGTAAGACTTAGAAACACAAATACAGGAAAAAATGGTTTTACACTCACTAAATATTACAGAATGTTGTCAGTCTTGTAAATGAATATAGATGTGTCTTAAGTGGTTACAAGTGGCAGAAATAGTCAGCATTTGTGGCCAAGCATTGGACAAGGTGCTCAAAGCACATATCTGAGTGCCCTCGGACTTAAAGAGATTGTCCACTACTTTAACATTGATGGCCTATCCTTAGGGGTACTTTGCACACTACGACATCGCAAGCCGATGCTGCGATGCAGAGCACGATAGTCCCCACCCCCGTCGCAGCTGCGATATCATGGTGATAGCTGCCGTAGCGAACATTATCGGTACGGCAGCTTCACATGCACTCACCTGCACTGCGACGTCGCTCTGACCGGCAACCTGCCTCCTTCCTAAGGGGGCGGGTCGTGCGGCATCACAGCGACGTCAGACGGCAGGCAGCCAATAGAAGCGGAGGGGTGGAGATGAGCGGGATGTAAACATCCAGCCCACCTGCTTCCTTCCTCATTGCAGCCGGGACGCAGGTAAGGTGTAGAGTTGAGCGCGGTTCGTGGTTCGTGGTTCTCCAGTTCGCGGCTCGAGTGATTTTGGGGCATGTTCTAGATCGAACTAGAACTCGAGCTTTTTGCAAAAGCTCGGTAGTTCTAGAAACGTTCGAGAACGGTTCTAGCAGCCAAAAAACAGCTAAATCATAGCTTGGTTTCTGCTGTAATAGTGTAAGTCACTCTGTGAATCAAACTATTATCACATTTCAGTGTATAGTGTGCGTGAACAGCGCCTTCAGATCACTGCTGTTTCTATAATGGCGATCGCCATTTTTTTTTTTTTTTTTTCTTGTCTTCCTTCCCTAAGCGCGCGCGTCTTGTGGGGCGGGCCAGCATGTCAGCCAATCCCAGACACACACACAGCTAAGTGGACTTTGAGCCAGAGAAGCAACGGCATGTGTGATAGGATCTGCATGTCACATGTCCCTGCATTATAAAACCGGACATTTTCTTCACGGACGCCATTATCTGCCTTCTGCGTCTTTGGTGTCAGACATCACTGTCGCAGCTCCGTCTTCCTGAGTCCTATAGCCGATACAGCTGTATGCGCTGCATACACAGCGTTAGACAGCTTAGGGAGAGCACTTTATAGCAGTCCTTTTAAGGGCTCCAACCGGCAGGGTCAGAGAGCCATAGGTGACAGGTCCTGCAAACAGCAACAGCGTCTGTGTAGCCCAGGTCAGGGATTTCCTACCTGCATTTCACCATTAGGAGGGAATAGAAAGGCAGTCTTCCATTCCTCTACCCAGAGCACCACAATCCTGCCACTGTACCCTCTTGTCCTCTGCACACTCCAACTGATAACTAAGCCATTATACTAGCAAACACTCAGTGTACCTAGTGGCATCCTATACGTGGCTATTGGACTTTGCTATAGTCCCACTAGTGCAAAGACATTTGCAGAGCGCGTCTGCCTGCATTGCACACTACAACTCATTCTAACCAAGCCATTATACTAGCAAACACTCAGTGTACCTAGTGGCATCCTATACGTGGCTATTGGACTTTGCTATAGTCCCACTAGTGCAAAGACATTTGCAGAGCGCGTCTGCCTGCGTTGCACACTACAACTCATTCTAACCAAGCCATTATACTAGCAAACACTCAGTGTACCTAGTGGCATCCTATACGTGGCTATTGGACTTTGCTATAGTCCCACTAGTGCAAAGACATTTGCAGAGCGCGTCTGCCTGCGTTGCACACTACAACTCATTCTAACCAAGCCATTATACTAGCAAACACTCAGTGTACCTAGTGGCATCCTATACGTGGCTATTGGACTTTGCTATAGTCCCACTAGTGCAAAGACATTTGCAGAGCGCGTCTGCCTGCGTTGCACACTACAACTCATTCTAACCAAGCCATTATACTAGCAAACACTCAGTGTACCTAGTGGCATCCTATACGTGGCTATTGGACTTTGCTATAGTCCCACTAGTGCAAAGACATTTGCAGAGCGCGTCTGCCTGCGTTGCACACTACAACTCATTCTAACCAAGCCATTATACTAGCAAACACTCAGTGTACCTAGTGGCATCCTATACGTGGCTATTGGACTTTGCTATAGTCCCACTAGTGCAAAGACATTTGCAGAGCGCGTCTGCCTGCGTTGCACACTACAACTCATTCTAACCAAGCCATTATACTAGCAAACACTCAGTGTACCTAGTGGCATCCTATACGTGGCTATTGGACTTTGCTATAGTCCCACTAGTGCAAAGACATTTGCAGAGCGCGTCTGCCTGCGTTGCACACTACAACTCATTCTAACCAAGCCATTATACTAGCAAACACTCAGTGTACCTAGTGGCATCCTATACGTGGCTATTGGACTTTGCTATAGTCCCACTAGTGCAAAGACATTTGCAGAGCGCGTCTGCCTGCGTTGCACACTACAACTCATTCTAACCAAGCCATTATACTAGCAAACACTCAGTGTACCTAGTGGCATCCTATACGTGGCTATTGGACTTTGCTATAGTCCCACTAGTGCAAAGACATTTGCAGAGCGCGTCTGCCTGCGTTGCACACTACAACTCATTCTAACCAAGCCATTATACTAGCAAACACTCAGTGTACCTAGTGGCATCCTATACGTGGCTATTGGACTTTGCTATAGTCCCACTAGTGCAAAGACATTTGCAGAGCGCGTCTGCCTGCGTTGCACACTACAACTCATTCTAACCAAGCCATTATACTAGCAAACACTCAGTGTACCTAGTGGCATCCTATACGTGGCTATTGGACTTTGCTATAGTCCCACTAGTGCAAAGACATTTGCAGAGCGCGTCTGCCTGCGTTGCACACTACAACTCATTCTAACCAAGCCATTATACTAGCAAACACTCAGTGTACCTAGTGGCATCCTATACGTGGCTATTGGACTTTGCTATAGTCCCACTAGTGCAAAGACATTTGCAGAGCGCGTCTGCCTGCGTTGCACACTACAACTCATTCTAACCAAGCCATTATACTAGCAAACACTCAGTGTACCTAGTGGCATCCTATACGTGGCTATTGGACTTTGCTATAGTCCCACTAGTGCAAAGACATTTGCAGAGCGCGTCTGCCTGCGTTGCACACTACAACTCATTCTAACCAAGCCATTATACTAGCAAACACTCAGTGTACCTAGTGGCATCCTATACGTGGCTATTGGACTTTGCTATAGTCCCACTAGTGCAAAGACATTTGCAGAGCGCGTCTGCCTGCGTTGCACACTACAACTCATTCTAACCAAGCCATTATACTAGCAAACACTCAGTGTACCTAGTGGCATCCTATACGTGGCTATTGGACTTTGCTATAGTCCCACTAGTGCAAAGACATTTGCAGAGCGCGTCTGCCTGCGTTGCACACTACAACTCATTCTAACCAAGCCATTATACTAGCAAACACTCAGTGTACCTAGTGGCATCCTATACGTGGCTATTGGACTTTGCTATAGTCCCACTAGTGCAAAGACATTTGCAGAGCGCGTCTGCCTGCGTTGCACACTACAACTCATTCTAACCAAGCCATTATACTAGCAAACACTCAGTGTACCTAGTGGCATCCTATACGTGGCTATTGGACTTTGCTATAGTCCCACTAGTGCAAAGACATTTGCAGAGCGCGTCTGCCTGCGTTGCACACTACAACTCATTCTAACCAAGCCATTATACTAGCAAACACTCAGTGTACCTAGTGGCATCCTATACGTGGCTATTGGACTTTGCTATAGTCCCACTAGTGCAAAGACATTTGCAGAGCGCGTCTGCCTGCGTTGCACACTACAACTCATTCTAACCAAGCCATTATACTAGCAAACACTCAGTGTACCTAGTGGCATCCTATACGTGGCTATTGGACTTTGCTATAGTCCCACTAGTGCAAAGACATTTGCAGAGCGCGTCTGCCTGCGTTGCACACTACAACTCATTCTAACCAAGCCATTATACTAGCAAACACTCAGTGTACCTAGTGGCATCCTATACGTGGCTATTGGACTTTGCTATAGTCCCACTAGTGCAAAGACATTTGCAGAGCGCGTCTGCCTGCGTTGCACACTACAACTCATTCTAACCAAGCCATTATACTAGCAAACACTCAGTGTACCTAGTGGCATCCTATACGTGGCTATTGGACTTTGCTATAGTCCCACTAGTGCAAAGACATTTGCAGAGCGCGTCTGCCTGCGTTGCACACTACAACTCATTCTAACCAAGCCATTATACTAGCAAACACTCAGTGTACCTAGTGGCATCCTATACGTGGCTATTGGACTTTGCTATAGTCCCACTAGTGCAAAGACATTTGCAGAGCGCGTCTGCCTGCGTTGCACACTACAACTCATTCTAACCAAGCCATTATACTAGCAAACACTCAGTGTACCTAGTGGCATCCTATACGTGGCTATTGGACTTTGCTATAGTCCCACTAGTGCAAAGACATTTGCAGAGCGCGTCTGCCTGCGTTGCACACTACAACTCATTCTAACCAAGCCATTATACTAGCAAACACTCAGTGTACCTAGTGGCATCCTATACGTGGCTATTGGACTTTGCTATAGTCCCACTAGTGCAAAGACATTTGCAGCACGTCTGCCTGCGTTGCACACTCCAACTAATTATAACTAAGTTGCATTGTCAGGGATATTTATTCTTTATTATTCTGCTGTTAATAAAGCTAGACCACCACTGCAATCTTCACCACCTCTCAATTTTTACTACCACATTTTCAGTCCACAATCTTGTCGCAATCAACATGAGTGGCAAAATGACAGATGCTGGTGGAAAGGGGAAGAGGCGTGGTGGAAAAGGCAAAAAAGGTTTTGTCCGTGGGGAAGGTGGCAAAGCTCCATTATCATCTGCTGAAGATAGACCATCTACCAGCAAAAGTAAGATGTCTACTACTTACCGTGGACAATCCGATGTGCTCCCTTTTTTACGGACACGAACAACAGGAAGAAAGGTAGATGATGGGCAAAAAAGGAAAATGCTTGAATGGATCTCAAGTGGTCCAACAAGTGCCCTCTCAGCCACTTCAAGTACCGCATCCAAAAAACACCAGTCCTCTGAGTTGTCATCCCAATCACACTTGATTTCTCCCAGCTCTGAAGTCTCCATCAGCCCTGCACAGTATGGTGGAACTGAGATGGCTGAGTCTGCAGAGCTGTTCAGTCACACTATAGCCTGGGAATCAGAGGTCTGCTCCCAAGCTACAGTGAGTACAGAACAGGAAATGGTCTGCAGTGATGCCCAGAACCTTTGTGACTCAGATTCAGGCCGTGAGGACCAAGTTTCTGAGCATAATGTTGACCCTTTGTCACAAACTGTAACACCTGTGGTTATAGACAATGAGGAACATACTGATGAAGATGAGACGCAGATACCCGATTGGGATGACAACTTAAATATTCCGTCAGGGCAAGAAGAGGCTCGGTCTGAGGGGGAGGGGAGTGCAAACACAACAATTGATGATGACGTTCTAGATCCCACCTACTGTCAACCCCCAGTCAGGCACTCGAGGAGGTCAACAGAGGCGGTGGAGGAGGATGCAACCGACGACGAAGTTACCTTGCGCCTTCCTGGACAGAGTCGGAGCACTGGTAGCACGTCTACAACTGCATCCTCAGCCACCACTCTGCCTATGAGCATTATTCGGGGTGGATCAACAGGTCGCATGGCCTCTAAGCCTTGCCTAGCCTGGTCCTTTTTTCACATCGAAAAAGATCGCCCAACTCATGTGATATGTAACATTTGTCATGATTCTCTTAGTAGAGGTCAAAAGCTCAGCAGTTTGACAACTTCTTCCATGAATCGTCACATGAATAAATATCATAAGTCCCGGTGGGAAGCTCACCGTGCTGCAATGCGGCCTAGCGGAGCGAACCATCCACCGCCCGCCCCTTCCACTGCATCCGCGCGCTCTTCATCTTCTAGGACTGTGGGGACAGCTGCCACACCTGTTTTTCCACGCAAAACTTCCACCACTGTAACCGCAACAGGCAGTTTGCTTGTAAGGTCGTCAGTTGGTTTGGAAGGGGAAACAAGTGAGTGTGTACAGCTCTCTCAGACATCGATAGCACCAACGTTGGATGAAGGCAACATCATGTCTCCGCCTGCACTTTCCTCACAAACCTGCATTTTTCCAGGGACACCCTACTCAACACCGTCTACACACAGCAGCCAGATCTCTGTCCCTCAGATGTGGTCAAATAAAAGGCCACTTCCTCCGACCCATGACAAAGCTAAGAGGTTGACTCTATCCCTCTGTAAGCTGTTGGCTACCGAAATGCTGCCTTTCCGCCTAGTGGACACACAGGATTTTAGAGACCTTATGTCTGTCGCTGTGCCCCAGTACCAGATGCCTAGTCGCCACTACTTCTCTAAGAAAGGTGTGCCCGCGCTACACCAGCATGTCGCACACAACATCACCGCTTCCTTGAGAAACTCTGTGTGTGAACGGGTGCATTTCACCACCGATACTTGGACCAGTAAGCATGGACAGGGACGTTACATGTCGCTGACTGGGCACTGGGTAACTATGGTGATAGATGGTGAAGGGTCTGCTGCACAAGTCTTGCCGTCCCCACGACTTGTGTGTCAATCCTCTGTCTGTCCAAGTTCCGCCACTGCTTCTGCATCCTCCACCTCATCTGGGTCCTCCACCTCCGCCCCAAGCCTGCCTGGTCAGGCCACCAGCGTTCTCACTGCGCAGAAGGAATCACGCACCCCTCATTACTATGCTGGCAGCAGAGCGCAACGGCATCAGGCGGTCTTTAGCTTGACATGTCTTGGTAATAAGAGTCACACAGCTGAGGAGTTGTGGTCAGCTTTGCGGTCCGAGTTTAATAAATGGTTGTCTCCACTCAAACTGCAGCCTGGTAAGGCCGTGTGCGACAATGCTGCAAACTTGGGTGCGGCACTTCGCCTGGGCAAGGTGACACACGTACCTTGTATGGCTCACGTGTTGAACCTTGTCGTGCAGCAATTTTTAACACACTATCCCGGCCTAGATGGCCTTCTGAACAGGGCACGAAAACTGTCAGCTCACTTCCGCCGTTCAAGCGCCGCAGCAGAGCGACTTGCATCGCTCCAGAAGTCTTTCGGCCTGCCGGTTCATCGCCTGAAATGCGATGTGGCGACACGCTGGAATTCAACTCTCCACATGTTACAGCGACTGTGGCAGCACCGCAGAGCCCTGGTGCAATACGTCATGACGTATAGCCTGGGCCAACGAGATGCAGAGGTGGGGCAGATCACCCTGATGGAGTGGTCTCAGATCAAGGACCTATGCACCCTTCTGCACAGTTTCGACATGGCGACGAATATGTTTAGCTCTGACAATGCCATTATCAGCATGACGATTCCAGTCATTTACATGCTGGAGCACACGCTAAACACTATTCGGAGTCAGGGGGTGGGACAACATGAAGGGGAGGAACTACAGGAGGATTCATATGCGCAAGGGACAACAACATCACGAAGGTCCAGACGTTCATCATCACCAACGCAGCAGGCATGGGACCATGGGGGACAGGGATCGACAAGGGCGCATAGTAGCAGGCGAAATGTTGAGCAAGGTGCAGGAGAACATGAAGAAATGGAGGACGAACTGTCCATGGACATGGAAGACTCAGCGGATGAGGGAGACCTTGGTCAAATTTCAGTTGAAAGAGGTTGGGGTCAGATGTCAGAGGAAGAAAGAACGGGTAGCACCTCTATGCCACAAACACAGCATGGACTTGGTCCGCATGGCTGCGCAAGACACATGAGTGCCTTTTTGTTGCACTACCTCCAACATGACAGTCGTATTGTCAAAATTAGAAGTGATGATGACTACTGGATTGCCACACTATTAGATCCCCGGTACAAGTCCAAATTTTGTGACATAATTCCAGCCATAGAAAGGGACGCACGTATGCAGGAGTATCAGCAGAAGCTGTTACTAGATCTTAGCTCGGCTTTTCCACCAAACAACCGTGCAGGTGCAGGGAGTGAATCTCCCAGTTGTAACTTGACAAACATGGGACGGTCTCGTCATCTTCAACAGTCTACCCGTACCAGTAGGACCTTTTCTGGTGCCGGTAACAGCAATTTTATGGAATCTTTTCATAATTTTTTTAGACCCTCTTTTGCAAGGCCACCAGAGACAACAAGTCTGACACATAGTCAACGGCTGGAGAGGATGATACAGGAGTATCTCCAAATGAACATCGATGCCATGACTGTGCAACTGGAGCCTTGCTCCTTTTGGGCTTCAAACCTACAAAAATGGCCAGAGCTCGCAACTTACGCCTTGGAGATTTTGTCGTGTCCAGCTGCCAGCGTTGTCTCTGAACGTGTATTCAGTGCTGCTGGGTGTGTGCTGACAGATAAGCGCACGCGTCTGTCCAGTGACAATGTGGACAGACTGACGTTCATCAAAATGAACAAGTCATGGATCCAGAAGGAATTTACTACCCCTGTGTCATCCTGGGGAGAGTAAATGCTTGTGGATTTGGAATGTGCTTGATGCAAATCAAAACATCCTGTTTGCAACTAGGGCCCAAGTGCTGCCACTGATGGGGTGGGTGTCTGTGTGGCCCAATTTTTGGAAAAAAGGGAGACTCCGCTTGGAGTAACCCTTGCTTGCTGTGTTTTTAAAAGAAGCCAAGATGAACAGAGCTGGGATCAGGAAAGACTTTGCTACCTACCCCGGTGTCATCCTGGGGACGGATAAGAATGGCGTATTTTTGAATGTGCTTGATGCAAATCAAAACATCCTGTTTGCAACTAGGGCCCAAGTGCTGCCACTGATGTGGTGGGTGTCTGTGTGGCCCAATTTTTGGAAAAAAGGGAGACTCCGCTTGGAGTAACCCTTGCTTGCTGTGTTTTTAAAAGAAGCCAAGATGAACAGAGCTGGGATCAGGAAAGACTTTGCTACCTACCCCGGTGTCATCCTGGGGACGGATAAGAATGGCGTATTTTTGAATGTGCTTGATGCAAATCTAGCTGTGAAGTGTACAACTGGGGCACAACTGCTGCCACTGAATGGGTGGGTGTGTGTGGGGCCCAATTTTTGGAAAAAAGGGGAGACTCCGCTTGGAGTAACCCTTGCTTACATTGTTTTTAAAAGAAGCCAAGATGAACAAGTCATGGGTCAGCAAAGACTTTGCTACCTACCCCAGTGTCATCCTGGGGACGGCTAAGAATAGCGTATTTTTGAATGTGCTTGATGCAAATCAAAACATCCTGTTTGCAACTAGGGCCCAAGTGCTGCCACTGATGGGGTGGGTGTCTGTGTGGCCCAATTTTTGGAAAAAAGGGAGACTCCGCTTGGAGTAACCCTTGCTTGCTGTGTTTTTAAAAGAAGCCAAGATGAACAGAGCTGGGATCAGGAAAGACTTTGCTACCTACCCCGGTGTCATCCTGTGGACGGCTAAGAATAGCGTATTTTTGAATGTGCTTGATGCAAATCAAAACATCCTGTTTGCAACTAGGGCCCAAGTGCTGCCACTGATGGGGTGGGTGTCTGTGTGGCCCAATTTTTGGAAAAAAGGGAGACTCCGCTTGGAGTAACCCTTGCTTGCTGTGTTTTTAAAAGAAGCCAAGATGAACAGAGCTGGGATCAGGAAAGACTTTGCTACCTACCCCGGTGTCATCCTGGGGACGGTTAAGAATAGCGTATTTTTGAATGTGCTTGATGCAAATCTAGCTGTGAAGTGTACAACTGGGGCACAACTGCTGCCACTGAAGGGGTGGGTGTGTGTGGGGCCCAATTTTTGGAAAAAAGGGAGACTCCGCTTGGAGTAACCCTTGCTTGCTGTGTTTTTAAAAGAAGCCAAGATGAACAGAGCTGGGATCAGGAAAGACTTTGCTACCTACCCCGGTGTCATCCTGGGGACGGATAAGAATGGCGTATTTTTGAATGTGCTTGATGCAAATCTAGCTGTGAAGTGTACAACTGGGGCACAACTGCTGCCACTGAAGGGGTGGGTGTGTGTGGGGCCCAATTTTTGGAAAAAAGGGAGACTCCGCTTGGAGTAACCCTTGCTTGCTGTGTTTTTAAAAGAAGCCAAGATGAACAGAGCTGGGATCAGGAAAGACTTTGCTACCTACCCCGGTGTCATCCTGGGGACGGCTAAGAATAGCGTATTTTTGAATGTGCTTGATGCAAATCAAAACATCCTGTTTGCAACTAGGGCCCAAGTGCTGCCACTGATGGGGTGGGTGTCTGTGTGGCCCAATTTTTGGAAAAAAGGGAGACTCCGCTTGGAGTAACCCTTGCTTGCTGTGTTTTTAAAAGAAGCCAAGATGAACAGAGCTGGGATCAGGAAAGACTTTGCTACCTACCCCGGTGTCATCCTGGGGACGGCTAAGAATAGCGTATTTTTGAATGTGCTTGATGCAAATCAAAACATCCTGTTTGCAACTAGGGCCCAAGTGCTGCCACTGATGGGGTGGGTGTCTGTGTGGCCCAATTTTTGGAAAAAAGGGAGACTCCGCTTGGAGTAACCCTTGCTTGCTGTGTTTTTAAAAGAAGCCAAGATGAACAGAGCTGGGATCAGGAAAGACTTTGCTACCTACCCCGGTGTCATCCTGGGGACGGCTAAGAATAGCGTATTTTTGAATGTGCTTGATGCAAATCAAAACATCCTGTTTGCAACTAGGGCCCAAGTGCTGCCACTGATGGGGTGGGTGTCTGTGTGGCCCAATTTTTGGAAAAAAGGGAGACTCCGCTTGGAGTAACCCTTGCTTACATTGTTTTTAAAAGAAGCCAAGATGAACAAGTCATGGGTCAGCAAAGACTTTGCTACCTACCCCGGTGTCATCCTGGGGACGGCTAAGAATAGCGTATTTTTGAATGTGCTTGATGCAAATCAAAACATCCTGTTTGCAACTAGGGCCCAAGTGCTGCCACTGATGTGGTGGGTGTCTGTGTGGCCCAATTTTTGGAAAAAAGGGAGACTCCGCTTGGAGTAACCCTTGCTTGCTGTGTTTTTAAAAGAAGCCAAGATGAACAGAGCTGGGATCAGGAAAGACTTTGCTACCTACCCCGGTGTCATCCTGGGGACGGATAAGAATGGCGTATTTTTGAATGTGCTTGATGCAAATCTAGCTGTGAAGTGTACAACTGGGGCACAACTGCTGCCACTGAATGGGTGGGTGTGTGTGGGGCCCAATTTTTGGAAAAAAGGGGAGACTCCGCTTGGAGTAACCCTTGCTTACATTGTTTTTAAAAGAAGCCAAGATGAACAAGTCATGGGTCAGCAAAGACTTTGCTACCTACCCCAGTGTCATCCTGGGGACGGCTAAGAATAGCGTATTTTTGAATGTGCTTGATGCAAATCAAAACATCCTGTTTGCAACTAGGGCCCAAGTGCTGCCACTGATGGGGTGGGTGTCTGTGTGGCCCAATTTTTGGAAAAAAGGGAGACTCCGCTTGGAGTAACCCTTGCTTGCTGTGTTTTTAAAAGAAGCCAAGATGAACAGAGCTGGGATCAGGAAAGACTTTGCTACCTACCCCGGTGTCATCCTGTGGACGGCTAAGAATAGCGTATTTTTGAATGTGCTTGATGCAAATCAAAACATCCTGTTTGCAACTAGGGCCCAAGTGCTGCCACTGATGGGGTGGGTGTCTGTGTGGCCCAATTTTTGGAAAAAAGGGAGACTCCGCTTGGAGTAACCCTTGCTTGCTGTGTTTTTAAAAGAAGCCAAGATGAACAGAGCTGGGATCAGGAAAGACTTTGCTACCTACCCCGGTGTCATCCTGGGGACGGTTAAGAATAGCGTATTTTTGAATGTGCTTGATGCAAATCTAGCTGTGAAGTGTACAACTGGGGCACAACTGCTGCCACTGAAGGGGTGGGTGTGTGTGGGGCCCAATTTTTGGAAAAAAGGGAGACTCCGCTTGGAGTAACCCTTGCTTGCTGTGTTTTTAAAAGAAGCCAAGATGAACAGAGCTGGGATCAGGAAAGACTTTGCTACCTACCCCGGTGTCATCCTGGGGACGGATAAGAATGGCGTATTTTTGAATGTGCTTGATGCAAATCTAGCTGTGAAGTGTACAACTGGGGCACAACTGCTGCCACTGAAGGGGTGGGTGTGTGGGGCCCAATTTTTGGAAAAAAGGGAGACTCCGCTTGGAGTCACCTTGCGGTGTTTTACATGACTTTAGAAGGGCGTGCCATGCCTATATCTGTGTGTCCTCCTCTTTTTCCTTGTCCAGCTGTTTTGTTTTCGCATGAGTACATGTCCTTGTCACTTTCCCATGTGTTTGTGTTGTGTTGTGAGTTGTTTGTCACCTTTTGGACACCTTTGAGGGTGTTTTCTAGGTGTTTTACTGTGTTTGTGATTGCCTGCCATTGTTTCCTATGGGCTCGAGTTCGGTTCGTCGAACGTTCGACGAGCCGAACTCGAGCCAGACCCCCCGTTCGGCGAACCGCCTCGAGCCGAACCGGGACCGGTTCGCTCATCTCTAGTAAGGTGATGTTCCTCGCTCCTGCGGCTTCACACACACAGCGATGTGTGCTGCCTGCTGGAACGAGGAACAACATTGTACCGTCGCTGCTGCAAAATTATGGAAATGTCGGACCCTACACCGATCATACGATAATGACGCTTTTGCGCTCGTTAATTGTATGTAAAAGGATTCACATACTGCGATGTCGACAGCGACGCCGGATGTGCGTCACTTTCGATTTGACCCCACCGACATCGCACCTGCGATGTCGCAACGTGTAAAGTACCCCTTAGGATAGGTCATCAATGTCTGATCGAGCAAGGTCCGACACCCCTTAACCCTGCCGATCAGCTAATGCCACAGCCAGCGGTGATAGCAGGTTGCCGCAATTGCTCAGTTTCGGTTCTGGTCCGTCTTCTGACAGTAGCCACGGCCAGGTGCAGCACATCCGCCTCCCATTCAAATCAATTGGAGGTGGATATGCAGTCCTCAGCCACGGCCACTATAGGAGGTAGACAAATAAGAAAGCCACGGAGACACCATCACGTGTTTCTCAACGCTGGCAGAAAACTAGCCAGGTCTTTCACCGGGAAGGAACAACCACGGGAAGGGCAGTCTCCAGTCAAGGAGACCACCTATACCAAACATGGTATCCATCCACAGACAGCCGTTTCAGGGTATTTGCCCCTCATCAGTGTGGAGTAGGAATCTGGCTAGTGGGGGCAATGCCTAGTAAAAGACTACTTAAGCAAGCATTGTTGACCTTAGGGAGATCAACATATCCACTGCGGAGACACCATCACGTGTTTCTCAACGCAGTGATTCTAGAGCATTGCCCCCTGGGAAGTATGCAAATAAGAAAGCCGCGGAGACACCATCACGTGTTTCTCAACGCTGGCGTTTCTGCCAGCGTTGAGAAACACGTGATGGTGTCTCCGCGGCTTTCTTATTTGCATACTTCCCAGGGGGCAATGCTCTAGAATCACTGCGTTGAGAAACACGTGATGGTGTCTCCGCAGTGGATATGTTGATCTCCCTAAGGTCAACAATGCTTGCTTAAGTAGTCTTTTACTAGGCATTGCCCCCACTAGCCAGATTCCTACTCCACACTGATGAGGGGCAAATACCCCGAAACGGCTGTCTGTGGATGGATACCATGTTTGGTATAGGTGGTCTCCTTGACTGGAGACTGCCCTTCCCGTGGTTGTTCCTTCCCGGTGAAAGACCTGGCTAGTTTTCTGCCAGCGTTGAGAAACACGTGATGGTGTCTCCGCGGCTTTCTTATTTGCATACTTCCCAGGGGGCAATGCTCTAGAATCACTGCGTTGAGAAACACGTGATGGTGTCTCCGCAGTGGATATGTTGATCTCCCTAAGGTCAACAATGCTTACTATAGGAGGTAGAAGCAGCTCCAGAACTGAGCACTTCCGGCCAACTGCTGCCACCACTAGCACCAAGAACAGTTGATCGAAGGAAGTGTTGCACCCTGGCTCGTCAGGCATTGATGACTTATCCTAAGGATAGGCTATCAATGTTGAAGTAGCGGACAACCCCTTTAATCATAGCTGACTTTATAAAATTTCTTAAATGAAGAGCAGGGTGTACTATATAATATCACTATGTGATTGGTGATGTAATGTTATTGAGGGCTCGGTCACACGAGCATATAACATTGATGAGTGCTATCTGATATTTTGTCGAATAGCACTCAGACCAATGTTGTTCTATGGGGTGGTGCTGATCAGTGATTTTTTCTGCATAACAAAAAAGGGTGGCATTCTGTGAGTAGCAGCACAAATTGGATGGCACACCCATTCAAGTCTGTAGGTGCGTGAATATCATCAGACTCGGATGACATCTGAGTGCAGTCCGATTTAACCCACAGAATGGAAAAGATAAAGAAATTTTGGAATGGAGAAGAGATGAGATTCTTTGGAGAAAGAGGTGAAGGCTGAGCAGTGCAAGTGAGGACATCACGTATTTGACCATATTTGGGTCGGACCGGTCCTCACAGGCAGATTCCCCTGAACATCTGGGACATTGGGCTTGAGTAAGGTGATCCAAGGCAGTCACCTGAACCATTCGGGATGTGGGAAGAAAGAAAGGGGAAGTCTACAGCATCCACAGACGGCACAGGTGAGTATATTTAAAAAAATCTTTATTGAAAATTTATAAAAAGCAGTTATGGAACTAGATGTGAACCACCATGATACAGACAGTGGAGAATAATGCTACATGTTTTGGTGAAAAGATGACTTATCAATTTTCAATAAAGACTATTTTAATCTACTCACCTGAGCCTTCTATGTATGCTGGAGATGACTCGCCCACCCCAGGGCTATGGGACACCCGGTGTCGGGCCGGACTAGTCCGGGGGTCGTCAGTGGTGGCCGGGCCCGACTCCGTGGCCCTGGTGGGTGTCAATTAATATGGCTGGTGACATAGGGGTAATTAAAGTGTATATTTGTCGTGACGCCACCTGTGGTTTGTGGCTATTAAGCCGCCGCTACTGTGTGACGCCTCCGGGGTGATGATATGGCAGCAATGGTGGTACTGCTCCCCACAGGTGGAGCGGTGCCCCGGGGACACTGTAGGAGCTCGTGAGAGTCTATGGTGTAGTGGAAGGCTAAGCAGATGAAATAACAGAGGCAACACCAAGGGTGCAGTTTCAAGTTGTTTACTCACACATCCTGGTAGGTGCACACTGGTGCCTCTGGACTGCTGGAACCCACTGTCAGGGACCTCCGCCGTTTCTGGGTGATTTCTGGAATTAAAACCGGTACCCTTCTCTCTAAAGTGTCTCTGTCTTCAGCTGTCTCCTTAAGCCTAGCTCTTTTAGGATGAACCTGCTCGGCCTCCACTACAGCCTCCAGGCTGGGAGCTCGCCTGTCGGTTACTTGCCCACTTTCTAGAGGTTCTGCTGTGGGCTGTGGCCCGGGGAGTTTTCAACTTTCCCTGGGCCTCGGTTTTTACTGTTGGAGATGATTTTTCACTCCTTCTGTTTCTAGGGACCGTCCCCTGTTGCAGCTTGATCCCTCCACCGATGTTCCTGTGGAACAGGCCACCACAGCTCACCAGCTATCCGTGGCCCTGGAATCCCTTTGTTCCCTGCTTGGTGTCACCTGGACCCTCTGAGTCCCAGGGTCTTCACCAGGAAGCGTCACTTTCTTTTCTTAGCTCCTGCCTGACTAGAGCTTTTCTTTCCTTCTTCTTCTCTTTCACGTCTGCCTCCTGCAGACCTCCTCCTCCTTCCTCCCTCTCTCTCAATCCAACTAAACTTGACCTTCCTTTCTCTGACTGCACTCTGGTGGCTCCTCCCACCTCCCCAGTTGCTAAGCTGTACCCTATAGGAGCAGGGATGGGTCTTACGGCCCCTCCCAGCATGCAGCATGGGAGGGTTACTGCCACTGTCCCTGGTCCCAGTGTGTATCTAACAATGGGTGTTGTGTAGATTTGCCTGGGGACCGGCGTTCACTCCTTTCCTTACCCAGAATGGTACATCACACCGCTGGATGGGGTGCAATGTTCCTGTGGTGACGGAAGCCTCAGGGGCGCCACACTCCCCCACAGCGAATCCCAGCACGTCCTCGGGCTGAAAAACAACAGAAAATGTGGAAAGAATTGCAAAATTTTTGTTATGCATAACATAAAACAATACAACTTTCTTCCCTTTATGGGAGGCACAGATGCTTTTAACGTTTCAAACATTCTTATAAAGAAAAACTCTAAGTGTGCACTTCCAGTCCATTGCACGGTTTGGGCACTTCCCCCATAATTCTGGTAGGGGGCACAACAGGTGCAACTATTTACATCTTGGCTACAACAAGTCCAGTAACCTGGCAGTTCGTTCAACTTTTCAAACTACAAAGGCAACATACCCGCCACTAAGTCCAGTGGCCTGGTAACACAGGACACATTTATACATTCACAGTCACCGGGGACCACATTCCAGTCCAGTGGCCCGGTAACACATACACATGGGGGGTGACATCTTCAAAAAGTACACGGGGCAGTAAGGCAGGGTAGGGTGTCGTCTTCAAAAAGAACATGAGGGCAGCACAAAAGGGACGTCTTCACAAAGGGATGTGGGGCAGACAGGGGCTATATACAGTTCAGCATCTTCATCTCTTTACTCGCGGGGGTAGATACGAGGATCCCACTCCGGCATTGCCCCAGGCAACAGGTAGGCCGAGGAGATCATATTCTGGGTCTCTCGGGTGCTGGTTACTGGCCCACTGCGGGACGCTGCAGCCTGGGTAGGAGTGGGGCTGCTTGCAGGCACAGCACGGCTTTCTTGTAAAGGACTGCTTGCTTGCAGGGGGCTGCCGGCTTGAATGGGACTGCTGGCTTGCGTGGGACTGCTGGCTGGTGAGATGTTACCGGCTGTACGGCGCCACTCTGGCTCTTCCAGTGGTGCTTCCTCACGCACGATATGGGCGCCCAGGGCATACCAGCCGCGGCTCCCCATCAGCCTGGTGTATTCCAGCACATCACCCGGCTTTACATCACGCCCTGGGTGACCTTTAGTGAGGTGCTCCTCAATGTCGCGGCGTGCAATAAAGACGTCCTTTCCTAGGCCTGGTTCCCTGATGAACCCCCAGCCTTCCTTCAACTTAAATTCCAGCACCCGGCCTCTGCATACTGGGCCCTGGTGCTCTCTGCGGCTTCGCCGGATCCGGGCCTTTGCAGCCAAGTTGGACGCCTCTTCAGCACGGCACCTCTCCTCCCGGCTCTCCCGCTCCCGCTGGTATTCCTCCAGCCTCTTCTGGCAGGCCACTTTATTAGCCATGGGGGTCTCTTTGGGGCGCAGTGGCCGCTGCAGACTCCCGCTGTCAATGGGCGCTGCGTCCCAGTTCACTCCCGGTGATGTTGCTCCCAGGAGGTTAACAGGGGGACTCGGAAGGTGCCCCACCAGTGGCTCGGGGCCCAGGTGGCACCAGGCGCCATCTTCGGGGCCTTCTGGCAGGTCTCCGGCTTCCCCTGGGGTTTCAGCGGGGCTGGCGGGGGATTCTAGTGGGGCCGTGGAGGGACTGGGCCGTGGCACTTGGTAGGGCCGTGGGTCTGGACGGGTCGGGACAATATATTGCTCACCCGCGTGTCGCTCTGCGGCCTCCATCCTGTAGCCCACATCCTCGGGTGCCCTCTGGTTTTCACTCCGCCGGTCCACCTCCAACTGCAGTGTACTCAGTCTCCGGGCAAGGTTCCTCATCTCCTCCCGGATCTCGCTCAGCTCAGGGTCCATTCCCTTGGTTCCCGGTGCACTCTTCTGTGGTTTCTCCGCCATGCTACCGGCCTGGGGAACACTCGCTGCTGCACTGCTCGGGTGCTCGACCACGCCACTCGGCTGCACCCTTTCTCTTTTCGGAGGCGGGGCCGGAGGCTGCACCAGCATCTGGCGCCAGACTGACGCCCAGTCCATCACGGACAGCACCGCTCCGCTTGCGATCAGGTACATTTTCTTGATCTGCTGGTCTGGCATTTAGACTCGGGTTGCCAGCCAGCCAGCTTCTCTAGGCGCCATATTTTCTTGCTCCGCTCGCCATAGCGGGCACCGCTTTGCGTTTTTCTTAGACAAGGGGGCGGGGCTTCTTTTCGCGCTCTTTCTGCAGGCACGCCCCCCTTCTTCCCGCACTCAGTGGCTTCAATGGTGGCAGTTTTTCACAGTAAAGCAGTCTTTCAACACAGTTCTGTCACACAGTTCTTCAGGCGCACAGTACCCGGTGGGACTGGGCACGAAATCCTGTTCACAGTGCCAAAAGTTGACTCGCCCACCCCAGGGCTATGGGACACCCGGTGCCGGGCCGGACTAGTCCGGGGGTCGTCAGTGGTGGCGGGGCCCGACTCCGTGGCCCTGGTGGGTGTCAATTAATATGGCTGGTGACGTAGGGGTAATTAAAGTGTATATTTGTCGTGACGCCACCTGTGGTTTGCGGCTATTAAGCCGCCGCTGCTGTGTGAAGCCTCCGGGGTGATGATATGGCAGCAATGGTGGTACTGCTCCCCACAGGTGGAGCGGTGCCCCGGGGACACTGTAGGAGCTCGTGAGAGTCTATGGTGTAGTGGAAGGCTAAGCAGATGAAATAACAGAGGCAACACCAAGGGTGCAGTTTCAAGTTGTTTACTCACACATCCTGGTAGGTGCACACTAGTGCCTCTGGACTGCTGGAACCCACTGTCAGGGACCTCCGCCGTTTCTGGGTGATTTCTGGAATGAAAACCGGTACCCTTCTCTCTAAAGTGTCTCTGTCTTCAGCTGTCTCCTTAAGCCTAGCTCTTTTAGGATGAACCTGCTCGGCCTCCACTGCAGCCTCCAGGCTGGGAGCTCGCCTGTCGGTTACTTGCCCCCTTTCTAGAGGTTCTGCTGTGGGCTGTGGCCCGGGGAGTTTTCAACTTTCCCTGGGCCTCGGTTTTTACTGTTGGAGATGATTTTTCACTCCTTCTGTTTCTAGGGACCGTCCCCTGTTGCAGCTTGATCCCTCCACCGATGTTCCTGTGGAACAGGCCACCACAGCTCACCAGCTATCCGTGGCCCTGGAATCCCTTCGTTCCCTGCTTGGTGTCACCTGGACCCTCTGAGTCCCAGGGTCTTCACCAGGAAGCGTCACTTTCTTTTCTTAGCTCCTGCCTGACTAGAGCTTTTCTTTCCTTCTTCTCTTTCACGTCTGCCTCCTGCAGACCTCCTCCACCTTCCTGCCTCTCTCAATCCAACTAAACTTGACCTTCCTTTCTCTGACTGCACTCTGGTGGCTCCTCCCACCTCCCCAGTTGCTAAGCTGTACCCTATAGGAGCAGGGATGGGTCTTACGGCCCCTCCCAGCATGCAGCATGGGAGGGTTACTGCCACTGTCCCTGGTCCCAGTGTGTACCTAACAATGGGTGTTGTGTAGATTTGCCTGGGGACCGGCGTTCACTCCTTTCCTTACCCAGAATGGTACATCACACCGCTGGATGGGGTGCAATGTTCCTGTGGCGACGGAAGCCTCAGGGGCGCCATAGAGACTTCCCCATTCTTTCTTCTCTGCAAGATTCCGTCTGAAGACGCGGCTCCGTGCACCGGTTGTGACTTGTGACATCCTCCGTTGAAGTGAGTGAGCTGATCTTCTACATCTTCACTCGGGATGAGGGAGCACAGATGTGGGGCTGTGGGACAGAGAAAGACGGGACCTGGGTACTGGGAATCTAGAGTTAAGCACCATGGGAACTGAAGAAAGCAGTTAACTCAGTGGCAGTCTAGGAGAAAGGAGAGAACAACCTTGACATACATTACAGTCAGAAGTAGACCTGTGCCGCCCCCGCGTCAGCAGCCTGCCGCTGCTCGGATCCGGATCCGCGTTGGCTCGAAGGGTCTCCGGACCCGGGGATCGGGGTTGTGCGGCCACTCGGAATAAAGGGGGTTATTTATGTCGCGGGCGGAAGAGGGGACGCTGCGCTCACCCACTGCTCGGGTCCGGCTGCTGCTGCTGCTACTCGGTGGCTCGAGAGATGGGCCGGATCCTGGGGACTCGAGCGGCGTTCCTCGCCCGTGAGTGAAAGGGGGTGGTTTGGGTTTAGGGATATTGTCCGTGACGCCACCCACGGTTGTGGTGAGGTTGTGACACTACCGCTGCTCTGGACGGGGATCCCGGGAGCGATGACAGGGAGCAGCTTGGATGTTATTTCTCCCCTCCGTGGGTAGGGGGGTTGGTTGTCTCGGGGCCCGGTGAGGGGTAGGGATGGATGGCAGGCAGGTTACGGGGCCTGGCGAGGTGCAGGGTCGCGGGGGCAGCGCTATGCCGCACAGCACGGTGGTACTCACTCAGCCAATGACGAATGCAAAGTCTCCGGTAAAACAAACGGCTGGATGGACGGGTGCCACAGACGGCTGCGGTGTTTTTCCCCTGACCCCAGGTTGGTAGTGTAAGTCCTTTCCTGCCCCTTCGTGTACGCTCCACCTGTGCTCCGGTTTCCAGCTGGCTCCCCGGTTCGGTACCGGACGGGCCACTACCCTGTCCCGGCTACCTACGGTTCCACCAAGACTGTCTTCCCGGCTCCTGCAGACGGCCACTACCGTCTGCCCCACTGGCTACACGAGGGACCTAGGCTCCAACCTAAGCCCCAGTCTGCGTCTGCCTCTCTGCAGACCTCCTCTCTCTTCCTCTGCCTGGACTTGTCTCCGTTGTTTCCTGCCTCAGACCAGCTAGACTCCTGGGTGGGCGTCTCCACCTGCCTGACTCCGCCCACCTGGTGTGTCTGTCTGAACCCGAGAAGAAAATCAGGTCTCACTGGGGATGTCTGCTGTGAACTGCTGGGGGTGTGTGTGTGTGTGTGTTGTTACCTGTGGCCCCTGGCTTGTCCAGGGCGCCACATTCCCCCTTAGTAAAATGCAGACCGTCCGTGGGCTGCCCGTCCGTCTATCACCGGTTTTATTTTTCACGAACTGAAAAAGAATAAAACATTGTTAAACATTTTCACACATGCATTTTTTTTCATAAAACTTCCCTTACGGGAGGCATAACACTTCAACCGTTGCAACAGCAATAAAACACTTTTAATAACGGCAACGGAACGGGTCCTTCAGTCACCCACCCAAATAACCTGGCCCTGATGCTGCCCCTAAGAAGTGGGCAGCACCCCTTGACCCCAGTCCAAGAACGGGCCCAGATTCCTTAACAGAATGGGTGCTTCGCTGCCGTTGCGGCCGGGCGGACTGCCGGAGCCGTCGTCATCAGCAGTGCCGGACGGACGGGACATCTCGCGCAGCGGTGTTCCAGGAACCAAATACAGGCAGAGTCCTGGCGTCCCTGCTTCCACAGCCGCGGTTCACAGGCGGCCGGACGCCATCCGCCCCCCCTTAGTGTCTCTCTGGCACCTCCTCTACAGGGGTGGGGTTTTGGCTTTCGCGCCTCCACTTCTCGGGAAGATGCTCAAGCGGTAATTTTTCGCGCCCAAGATGGCGGCTTCACAAATTTTCCGACCGGACACCTCCGGCGGTCACACAAGGCGCACTTCCACCAGTTGATAGAACGGTAGGATCCTATTCGTGACGCCAAGTTGTCGCGGGCGGAGGAGGGGACGCTGCGCTCACCCACTGCTCGGGTCCGGCTGCTGCTGCTGCTCGGTGGCTCGAGCGATGGGCCGGATCCCGGGGACTCGAGCGGCGTTCCTCGGCCGTGAGTGAAAGGGGGTGGTTTGGGTTTAGGGATATTGTCTGTGACGCCACCCACGGTTGTGGTGAGGTTGTGACACCACCGCTGCTCTGGACGGGGATCCCGGGAGCGATGACAGGGAGCAGCTTGGATGTTATTTCTCCCCTCCGTGGGTAGGTGGGTTGGTTGTCCCGGGCCAGTGAGGGGTAGGGATGGATGGCAGGCGGGTTACGGGGCCTGGAGAGGTGCAGGGTCGTGGGGGCAGCGCTGTGCCGCACGGCACGGTGGTACTCACTCAGCCAATGACGAATGCAAAGTCTCCGATAAAACAAACGGCTGGATGGACGGGTCCCACAGACGGCTACGGTGTTTTCCCCTGACCCCAGGTTGGTAGTGTAAGTCCTTTCCTGCCCCTTCGTGTACGCTCCTCCTGTGCTCCGGTTTCCAGCTGGCTCCCCGGTTTGGTACCGGACGGGCCACTACCCTGTCCCGGCTACCTACGGTTCCACCAAGACTGTCTTCCCGGCTCCTGCAGATGGCCACTACCGTCTGCCCCACTGGCTACACGAGGGACCTAGGCTCCAACCTAGACCCCAGTCTGTGTCTGCCTCTCTGCAGACCTCCTCTCTCTTCCTCTGCCTGGACTTGTCTCCGTTGTTTCCTGCCTCAGACCAGCTAGACTCCTGGGTGGGCGTCTCCATGTGCCTGACTCCGCCCACCTGGTGTGTCTGTCTGAACCCGAGAAGGAAATCAGGTCTCACTGGGGATGTCTGCTGTGAACTGCTGGGGGTGGGGGATGTGTGTGTGTTGTTACCTGTGGCCCCTGGCTTGTCCAGGGCACCACATTTACCGGGGATGGTATGGACAGTTCGTGACGCCACCCGTGGTGCTTGGTAAGATGGACTACCACCGCTGCGATTGGTAGTACCCGATGGCGATGGTATGGGCAGCCAGGTGTTTAACCCCTCCACGGGTAGGGGGGATGCCCCGGGAATCGGTGATGGTTACAGGGAGGTGCTGTGGGGGGCGGTAAGGGTCACTTATGTATTCACTCAGTCCAATAACGCTGACACCGACAACTGTGGTAAACCAAAGTTCTTGATACCGCTGCCACTTAGAGGGAGGACGCCTGGGTCCCATGCCTGTTGGTGTTGCCTGTTAGCCTGTGACCTTTTCCTTGGCACCTTTTCTTCTGTCTGGTTCCTTTAGCATAAAACTAGTCGGGTATGGCTAACTGAGTGGGCTTGCTCTCAGGGTTAACGCTTAGGATTTTCTGGACTATGTAGTGGGAAAGTCCTATCCCCTTCATTGCACTAGTACCCCGATTTTGGAGTGGGTGGAGAATAGATCTTGAAGGCTCCATCCTCGTCGGGTAAAGTGCCAGGACGCCTGAAGCTCCTTCCTGACCTAGGGTCCACATACCCCGTCGTGCCCTGGCCCCTGCCCGGTGATGGCACAAGGCCGCCGGCAGTCCTCCTTGACAGTCCGTGCCCCTTGTCACGATCCCCTGTGACTGGGGTCCAGCTCCTACCAAGCCCAGACCAACATCTGCCACCTAATAGTCTCAAGGAGCCCAGCTCCTGACCTCTCCTCTCGAGAGTCACTTCACAACTCCCTGTCTCCTGACACTCCTGACCTCCCCTTAACCAACCCCCCAAGTGGGCAACCCTATTCCCTTCAGGTTAGCCACTGGTGTAACTGGTGGGTGTGTTGCTGAGTGTTCCTAAGATTTTGATTAGCTTGTTCTTGGCAACACCAAAGGTCAAGGACCCGTAACCAATGAGGAGGTGGATATTGTACAGAAGGGCAGATTGCACAATACCCTGTGACGACCTGATAGGCCAGGGCGTCACAGACCCATAGAAGGGGATGTGCAGGTTATAACAGGTGACCAGTGAATTAGAACATGTTATCAAGTAAAAGTTTTGTTTTAAAAAGCAACATGTTGTCGCCTGATTCAGTGTGACGGACTCTCATAGACCAAGGGAACTGGAATATTATACAGAGCTCAAAAATATAGACAGCTACATGACAGCAGGTTTACTAGTTCTCTAGTGATAATCTTCTGCTGATAAAATAGTGATTTTACCAAAACTACAGCAAGCAGTCCAGTACGTAGTGTTGTGTCACTTATTTGGCTACATGTTATTATTTAATTAGAATGAAGGTTTCATCATCAGGAGATTATCACTGCCTGGACTACAACTCATGCCACTAAGGTTCTGTTTGGGACACGGACATGACTTGAACCTTAATGGACGTCACTAATTGGGCAGTTTGGGTCTCTACCCACATGCAGCAAGCCATAAACAGATCACTTCCGGGGGCGGGTGGGCGAGTTTTTACCATTTTTTTTTTGGGCTGCACACTACATCAAGGGAGATCCAAAAGTCTGTCACTCAACACTTTCACCATACAGTCTGGAACACCACACCTCACAGACAAACAAAGACAAACTATAGCTGGCATGAATGGAAGAATTCAACCAGCATTAGTAAGAGGGGAGCAGATGGGATAGGCCTTCCCACAACATGTGACCAAAGGAGCAAGAAAACTAGCAAAGATTAACTCTTACTAGCCTGCCTATGAATCAACACACAATAGGTTGACATCCAAGTCTGCCTTTGTTAATCCAAGATGTGCCGCCCCCGTGCCAGCAGCCGGCGCTGCTCGGATCCGGGCCTGCTGGGGCAGTGGCTCGAGGGTCTCCGGACCCGGGGGTCTAGCGGACACGCCGAATAAATGGGGGGACGTAGATGTACGGGCTAGGCCGTGTTAAGTTTGTGACGCCACCCACCTTGTGGGGTAAGTTGGGACACCACCGCTGCTGCTCTGGGGCACCCGGGGGAGATGTAGTGGCAGCAAGATGTTAACCCCTCCGTGGGTAGGGATGGTTGCCCCGGGACCCAGTGTCTCGTGCAGGGTGTAGCGACGGCAAGGGGGATGCTTGATTACTTACAGTAACTAAATCACACAAGTCTCTGGTAAAGAAAGGTGCTGGTGGCCGGTGCCGTGGCCGGTTGCATTCGGGTCGCCCACCCGGGCTGGTGGTCTCTATCCTTTTCCTCTGCACTGACTATGTGTAAGATGGACTTCCCAGTCTGGAACTCAGGAGTCCGCTCTCGGCTGGATGTGGCCTAAGGAGCTGTGCCCGCAGACACTGGTCCGTGGGATCTATGGGCCCTGGCGGTGAACTCTTATCCCTATCGGTGGGCTGTTGTCTTCTATGAGGGACTTTGGGTGGGACAGGACCTATAATCCTGGCCTCAATCAGTTAATTAACCAGGCCACTGGTTTCCGGTCCTGGCTTCAGGGTCCGAGTACCCCCCTTTGTGCTCCGGTTTCCGGGTCGGTTCTTGTGTCAGTACCGGTGGGCTACAACCCTGTCCCGGTCCACCTCGGTTCTGCCGAGCCGTCTTCCCATCTCCTGCTGATGGAGACCACCGTGTGCCTCCTAGCCAAAGGCACCAGGGCTCCTACCTTGGCACCGTTCAACTTGAACTTTTCCTGCTGGAGCTACACTTAGCTCCAGGCCACACTCCTCTCCAAACTGAACTCCAAACTGAACTGACTACTGTTTTCCCGCCCCGGGCAGTCTAGACCCCTGGGTGGGCATGTCCAACCGCCTGGTCACGCCCACTGGTGTGTCTGTCTCTCCCTAAGGGGGTGACTAGGGTCTTAGGTTGGCTGTGTGTTTCCTAAGTGGGGGAAGGTGTTGTGTAGGGGCCTATCTGTGACTACCTGGTTTTGCCAGGGCATCACAAAGACATCAGAGAAACCATAGAGTGGAGTGTTCGAATCTGCAATGTGGACAGAGCCTGACACCGCCATGACAGTTGGCAAAGTTTGTGCAAAACTCTGTGACAATACCCAAGTACAGTGATGCTCACTAGAGTGGTCAGCAAATTTAAAGCACCCCAACTCTGAACTCAAACATTCATCTTTTTGGTAAAGTCCATGTTCAGAACGACTAGCTGCAGTACTCTGCATTGCCTGGGATAGTAACTGTCTCTCTGTCTCTCTCCCAGCATGTCTACCTCTCTGTCTGTCTCTCTCTCTGTCTGCATCTATTTGTCTGTGTCCCTCTCTGTCTGTCTCTCTGTCTGTCTTTCTCTCTTTCCCTGTCTGTCTCTCTCTATCTTTGTCTGTCACTTTCCCTGTCTGTCTCTCTATCTCTTTCCCGGTCTGCCTCTGTCTCTTTCCCTGTCTGTCTCTTTCCCTATCTGTCTCTGTCTGTGTCTGTCTCTTTGTCTTTCTATCTGTGTCTGTCTGTCACTTTGTCTGTCTGTCTCTTTGTCACTTTGTCTGTCTCTGCTTGTCTCTGTCTGTATCTTTCCCTGTCTGTATCTTTCACTGTCTCTCTCTTTCCCTGTCTGTCTCTGTCTGTCTCTTTCCCTGTTTGTCTGTGTCTTTCTGTCTCTGTTTGTGTCCGTGTCTGTCTGTCTCTTTCACTGGCTGCATTGTGACATGCCAACATTCTTCTGCAGTTATGGCTGCATTGTGGTTCCCAGCTCCATTGACTTTAATAGAGGCAGGTTTTTTGGTGAATAACTGTAAAGTGTGGGTTTAAAATTTCCCCTCAAAAGATAGTCTATTATATTCCCTAAGTCTAATGAGGCGTCTGTGCAAAGGTTTGTAATTGTACATGCGACAGTGTGGATTCCTTTAGCGGACATACACACACGCACATACATACATACACTCAACTTTATATATTAGATGTGTGTGCGTGTGTGTGCAATCTGATGTGATGTGTGTGTTTGTGTGTGTGTGTGCACAATCTTGCCAGAAGCAGGTAAAAACCACATGGAGTATACATGCTGGGAGCATCTGGCAAAGATCTCAGGAGGACCTGGGAGCGATGCAGATTACCGGGGTCTGGTAAGTATGGGTCTCCTGGGAAGGGGGGTTCTGCTTTTTTTGGGGAGTAAACCTATCCCCAACCGTGTTTCTCCAAGAATAAGCCCTACCCCAAAGATAAGCTCTAGCGCATTTTTGGGACCAAAACTAATATCAGACAGTGTCTTATTTGGGGGAAACACAGTATTATTGAAAAGGAGAAGCATTTAGGAACTGCAGCAACTCAGCCACAAAGTGACAGATGGCAAAAACTTACAAAGTGGGGTTGTAGAATGCCGAGGCACAAAATATATAATAGTTTGCTGACTCAACAACTGACCCCCATGGTATTAACATCAGCACAAAAAATGTGCACCAGGAGCTTCAAGGCACAAGTTTCCATGGCTAATCAGCTACATGCAAGCCTTACATCACCAAGCACAATGCGAAGCGTCAGATCGGGTGTTATAATGAACATCATGAACAGATGATGGCGCAGATGTGTTTTGTGCCGTAATAGTTCACCTTCTCTATTTGGAACTCTGATGGATAAGTCTGGGTTTGGCAATTGGTAGGAGAACTTTCCTGCCAGAATTCGTTGTGCCAGCTGTAAAGTTTCATGGAAGAGGGATAATTCTGTGAGTTGGTTTTTCAGGGATCCTACTTGGCTCTTTAGTTCCCTTGAAAGGAAATCTTAATGCTTCAGTATACAAGACATTGTGGACTGGAGTCTAGGGGGCCCAAACAGTCCCTCTAGCCTATATATATATAAAAAAAAACAACTATTGAAGTCTTGCAATAATTTGGGGCCTTATTGGAGCCTTTGTATTGGGGCCCATTATCTTCAAGTTACGCCAGTGATGTCAGGTGTAAACGTCAATCTTACTGTGCCCCGTAGGCTGTCATAAAGTGGCAGATCATGTCATAAAATAAATGTGATAGAAAATTCAATGCCGTTAATCCATTTGTGAATTTAGCTCTCACGTTATTCATTGACTAAATCAGCTTTCTAAAGTGTAGATTGTTCTTTGAAACAAGTCATTCACATTATTCTGTAAAATGGATTCAATATTTGGAAAGATGTATTGGCTTTATTACACTACAATCACATTTCACGGCAGAGCTGACAAATAGTTATTCCATTTCAACAGAATGATAAAATTATTGAAAAAAACATATTTAATGAAAAATTCAATCTAAAAATGCAGCAGACAATAAAAAACATGGCGAGCAGCTGCAGAGACTCAGCGTCGGTCCATTAAAATGGTCCAAAAATAATCCATATTTGGGGCAGAAACCTGCCTTGCTGGTGTTTATACACGGGCAATCCAAATGGAAGAAGCCAACACTTTTTCAATTGAGGAGTGCATGTTTTTTCTCTGCTAAGGTTAGCTGTTTCACAGAATAAAAGAAAAGAATAAAAGAAGAGGACAACGGGGCGCCAAATCTAAGTGTAGATGTATGTAAACACAGATTCCAATGATCGTACGAATTTTACATATAAGTGCATTAATTTTAAACTATTATCTAAAGGAAAAGGGAGGGAAAGGGAGAGAGCAAAAAGGGAAAAAAAATAAAAAATTGTGTTTTTAATCTGAATTTATTATGTGTTTTATATCACTGCATATTTTAAACACCAAACTTTTCTTTATTAATAATCAGAATTTTTATTCTTTTTCATTCATAATTTGTATTATTCATGCATAGGAGCAATATTTGCTTGCCCCGGCACATGATCCATATAAGGATTTCAGCACAAGAGCCACCATTTACCTCTTGAGGTTGAGTGATAATCTAATTGGAAGTACACACCCATGTTCCTCATACCCACCTACATCATACACATAGACAGATCAGTCTATAAATTAGATTTTCTAAATACCAGCAATGTAGACTATACCTGATGAAGGCTTTTGTTAGCTGAAACGCGTTGTACGTAATTGTCCGTTTTTTATTGAACCGATTAATAAACCTTTGTACTTAAAATTTTTGCAAACTTGCACTGATATCCCATTTATCCTCCAGAAGCGCCGAAAGGGATTTTTTATTTACTCCAAGGTTAGCTGTTTGAAAGTAACAGCTTCTCATTTAGGAGTGAAAAATCTACACAGCTTTGCTATTTTCAACATGATTAACAATTACAAAAGTTTTTTTTTTATCCAGCCGTCCAAAAACTATCCCTCTTTATATGGAGCAGAAACAGACTGTGTTTGAAAGTAAAGACACTATGACTTATCAAAAGCTGTGAATATATAGCCCTATTTTAGGAGATTTTACCTTGTTGTTTGTACTTTCAAAAAAGTATGCTCCCAACAACAGTACAGTATGGCACATAGGGCAAGCACAGTAGATGTGTACCTTGTCTAGGCAGAGGCTGTGTAGGAGGTGGGCAGATTTCCCCACTCTTAATGAGTGTATACTGTGCTTCATATAGCTATATGTGTATCCTATTGTGTCTTGGTTAGAATTTATCCTATTGTGTCTTAGTATGTAATGTATGTCGGGTGAGTTTATTACAGGACATGTTATGTTGTTACTATATAAAGTATAAGAATATTAAGTAGGATAATATGGAGTAAGCTATAGATAAGTACCAGCCATAGAAATAATAGTATAGAATGCTTTAGGCTAAGAGTTAGGGGTACTTTACACGCTGCGATATTGGTACTGATAACGCTAGCGAGCGTACCCGCCCCCGTCGGTTGTGCGACACGAGCAAATCGCTGCCCGTGGTGCACAACATCGCTAACACCCATCACACGTACTTACCTTCCCTGCGACGTCGCTCTGGCCGGCGATCCGACTCCTTACTAAGGGGGCGATTTGTGAGGCGTCATAATGACGTCACACGGCAGCCGTCCAATAGCAGAGGAGGGGTGGAACATGCCGCCCAACTCCTTCCTTCCTAATTGCCGGTGGACACATGTAAGGAGCTGTTCGTTGCTCCTGCGGTGTCACACATAGCGATTTGTGATGCCACAGGAACGATAAACAACATCATACCTGCAGCAGCAATGATATTATGAAAAGGAGTGACAAGTCAACGACCACCGATTTTTCACGTTTTTGTGCTCGTTGATCGTCGCTCCTTGGTGTCACATGCTGCGATGTTGGTAACGGTGCTGGATGTGCGTCACTACCAACATGACCCTGACGATATATTGTTACCGATGTCGCAGCGTGTAAAGCACCCTATAGTGCAACTTAGGGATCAATTGTGCAGTAGAGGGTTAAGTGGTAGATGTGTTAGCAGGCGGAGAAAGATATTGTCATAACCTGGGAGACTGAGAGCACAGTGGGAGGAGCAGAGGGTCAGTTAGATAGACAGGCCAGAAAAGTCAGTTAATTTCTGCCTAAGGGTTCCTGGGATAACAAGCTCTGTTTCAGGGTCCGACCAGGGCTCAGGAGTTATCCTCCATTGTGTCCCAAGGATACGGCAAGCCGCAAAGGCAAAAGATAGGGAATGCAGAAGTCAGACTCGGCTGCTGGAGAGCTAATACCCAGAGCGAGGGCTAGATAGATGGTACTCCATAGAACTGCTGCAGCAGAATGGTAACGCGGATGGAAGGGAACTGACCATACAGCAAGAGGTCCTTGGATAGAGTCCTGTAACTGAACCATGACACCTGGCTGTTCAGCTTGTATGTCTTTGTTTGCTGAAGTGTGTCAGGTTGTCGCAATGGTAGATCCATCATGTCAAAAGTAATGTAGCTGTTGCTTCTGCTGTCTTGTATACTTCTTATATCAGTAGGGCTGTAACAGGTGGGGGAGTGTTGGGTTTGTGAGGAGCAGACAGGGCTTTCCTGGTCAGTTAGGTGGTGGGTAGGCATCTGTTTGGCAAAAGCTTTACAGAGCAGCTATCCTAGGTTATCCTTGTAACATGCTAATTTGGATTCCCAATTGGAAGCCTGAAAAATTCCTCCATGTTGCTTTTACAACACAACTCTAAAAGCACTTTATGGTAACAGTATGCCTGTCTTCCCACTAGCATTCAACATATAGCTTAACATGTTCGTCAGAACCAACGGACCCCTTGGTTTACTATCATTATTACCCTACTACATCACTTATTTCTTATGGCCAGCGGCATCATCAAAATTTTCATTCTGACTTTCAGCCTTGTCCTCTGCCTGTGCTAACTATATGTACCCCTTCACTTCCACCTGCTGCTGCTTTTACTTCTTTTTTTCCTCCTCTTACTCCTCCTCCACATCCTGCAGAATGAAAGATGGACCTTGAGGGTCCCGAAAAGACAAAGAGCAACAATGAACATGTCAAAGTTGCTGTTCTTTCTCTAAACTTTCGCATTATGGGGAGCGTTTTTTTCAAGATAATAATAGCAGTCATTAATTTCATAGTTGTCCCTACTTAAATGTTATTGTCTCTTCAAAGGACTTCAGTAGGCAATGTGTCCCTTAATAGCTATTAAAGTCACATCCCAAAGTAACTCACATTCTAGATCACTCATACAGACAAACCAACAACTGCAGCATCAACTCCTAGCAAGCTGTATTGTAATCAGGAGGCAAAATTTAAAGCTTGGGTGTTTTATTTGCAATTGATGTGTAGCAATTGATAAATTTCCACCAATAGGTGGCTTTCGTGAAAGGGAATCAAAAGAACATCAATGTGTGCCATAATAACGTTATAACAACAATATCTAGATACGAGCATTTTTCAAATGTTTCTAATGTAAAATATGTTATGTTTTACATCCTCTAAAATAATTTAGATATTTTATTTCTTTGACAGTCCCTAAAGCAATTCAGGTGCTATCAGTTTTCTAAATCTGCATAATTATATATTTAATTACCACATGAGATTGTGTAACTAAAAAATCTGAACTATTTGAGATGTGTAAGCCTCTTAGCTCCCTGGACACAGAATTATAAGTTATCAAGACACTTCAAACAGCAGGTTAAAATCAACTGGGCCCTGCTTAACATGGAAGCAATTAATTGTGATGTCCCTTAAGGCCACTTAATTAGAGCTCTATTCTCTTTCATGTGATGATTAATGAGGTGTCATTACTTAAATGAGGAAAAAATACTCATTGCTTGTTTTGTAATTAGAATAAAAGCTCAAGGACTGACATGTAAACCGGGCTATTGCCTATACAGATATTTTCCCATCTCTCCGCCACTTTTGTTACGTGAAGTTTTAGAAAATGAATAGCCTTGACACCAAAGAGGTCGTTGTTACAACAGTTTTCTGTGAAAGTACAGGAAAACAATACATTTTGTTATCAGATAAAAGAAGTGTGTGAAAAACCTTGATGGGAAAATGCTTTTGCATTGCTGACTTTTAAAAAAATTTGCTTACTTTATGCTATTATCTAGATGGTGTGATATATATATATATATATATATATATATATATATATATATATATATATATATACATTTCATATATAAATACTGCTCCAAGAAATAGAGGGAATACCAAAATACCACACCCTTGTTTAAGTGTTCCCTTTATTTTTTTGAGCAGGTATATATATATATATATATATATATATATATATATATATACTAGCTATAGTACCCGGGCGTTGCCCGGGATAGTAACTGTCTCTCTGTCTCTCTCCCAGTCTCTGTCTGTGTGTCGCTGTCTGCCTCTTTCCTTGTCTGTCTGTTTCTATCTCTCTGTCTGTATTTGCATCAGTCTATCTGTCTCAGACTGTCAGGACCCCAGCACATACTCCCCCCCCCTTTTAAGAGACACCATGACACAATTTTTTCTTTAAAACAAACTTTTTATTTAACTTTGCTTTGGAGAGTCAGAGGAAATCAATGCTCTCATCTTTTGGGATAAAATTATGGTCACAGCTCTCCAAACAGGCGTTAAACCAGCCAAATATACCAGGGGTTTAGGTAAAGTACCGCCACTCGGCCGTCTGGTGCGGGTATTCCGCCTCCATTTTTCCTTATTTCCAACCCCTTCCACCAAGGAGCAGCCAAATATCAACGAGCTGCGACCCCACCCACCAGGGACTGGAGCGCTTGCACGACACCCTCACGGATTCCTGCCATGAACACATCCTGCCCGCTATCATTCAGATGCACTCCATCCGCCCGCAGGTAGGCCACATTATCACCCTCCAGCTGGTGATGGCGGACGACCACCCCGTTTTTAAAGCGGATGAATTTGGAGATACGCTGATTCAGCGTTTGCCGGGTTCGTTCTATGGCGAAACCTTCCCTAGCGCCATGCCAAATGAGCCGTGGAATTACCTCGGACCAAACCAGCTTCATTTGGGGGAAGAAGCAGGGGAATTTGTCCATATCTGACCGCATGAGGGTCAGTAACTCAGCCAACGGGAAGGAAACCAGGTCGTTACCCCCCGCGTGTATCACCATAACCACTGGAGAAGAGACCATCCTTACTATTTTGACCACCTCCGGTAAAACTTGCGGCCAGGACAGGCCCCTGATACCTCTCCAGTTAACATCGATGTCGAGTAACCCCAAGGACCGGCCACCAGGTCGAGAGTCCGCTCTCCGAGCCGCCCAGTACACAAATGAATGACCTAGGATCCACACACTAGGACGGCTTGTATCTGAAAGGAAAACAATGTCAAACCGCAGAAAACAAATAAAACAGGTACCTTCCCTTTTCAATGCTCCAACTAACCGCGTCCCGCTAGATCAGCCGCGTGTGTTCGCAAACCACAGCGGCGTGCCCCTGTTACGCACACCTCATCCGTGTTGTTGGCCTGCACTGCAGTGCCTGTTTCTAAGACCAACTCAGGGCGTAGGTATCTCATGAAGCACCTGGAGTGCCATCTATCAACCCGCTGGATTTCCGAATCTTGCATGCCGGCGCGTGAAGCCTCAGTGGCAGCCCCGATACGGAAAGAATGAGTCCCGAATTCAGCCGCTGGCAGACCGAGATAAAGCAAAATGCGCCTCATAAAATTTAAGAACTGCCCCGCCAATAGAGGGGAACCATCCTCATGTGTGAAAAACTGGGGGCCATCGGTTCTGACCGCCAGGAAAGCCCTGGCCAGAGCTCTAGGGCACACTGGGCCGAGAATGGAAAACAGGGGGAACCATGTTCCCCTGCCCTCCTGATCCGTCTTAGTTTTTCGCAAGCGTACTCGCAACCCGTCGCCGCATACCAAAACGTCGTCCCGTCGTAAGCCACCTGTGTCTCCCCGCGCCTTCGGTACTAGTTCGCCGACCCGAAGGGCCCCGAAAAAAGCGGTTCCAAAAGCCGCAGCAAACAGGGTGGACTCGTAGGAAGAATTACACAAAACCTTTGCGCCATTAATTAAAGCGGCCAACAGCTGAAATGAGATGGGCCTTCTGTAGTCGATCCTTATGTCGCTTCTCCTCCAGCCCTTCAGGACTTGGTGCACCAAAAAGGACTTTGTAACATCTGGCCTAAGTTTAAAATTGAATGCTATTCCCGATAGTCGGTTGCGTGTCACCGCCCCTGATGCCCGTCGGTTGTTCAGGGACACCAAATACCTCAGTGTAAGCTGTAATAAAGTTTCGCTCGAAGGAGCGCCAGAAATTTCCCCCACCGACTCGCACCAATCGTTCCATGCCTTACCGTAGGCCCTCCAAGTCGACGGGGCCATGAGGAATGGATCATCGGGATCAGCTGAGCGGGACATCCCACATCCCTGCTGGACACACCAAACCTTGAACCTCCGATGATGGATGCAGCTCCTTGAATTTCTGAAATTGAAAACGCGACAGGGCGTCAGCCATGTTGTTTCGGCAACCAGGAACATGCTTTGCTTTAAACCAAGCGTTTATAGATAGGCATTTTAACACTAAGAAACTGATCAGGCTGATGACTGGGGGGGAAGAAGCGGACAAGTGGTTGATGGCATGCACCACGCTGGCATTGTCACACCAGAAAATGATCCGCTTGTTCCTCAACGCCTCCCCCCAGAGTTCGACCGCGACCGCTATAGGGAAAAGTTCAAGCAGGGTAAGGTTCCCAGTCCACGCCCACTGTACCCAGGGTTCCGGCCATTTACCCGCACACCACTGTGTGCCAAAAATAACCCCGAATCCAAAAGCTCCTGCGGCGTCCGAGAAGAGCTCTACTTCAGAGTTTGTCCGGTCCGCATCTTGAAAGCAAGTGCGGCCGTTGTAAGTCCTCAAAAATTTCTGCCAGACCACCAAGTCGTTCTTTAGCGAGGTTGTTATTCTGATTCTATGGTGTGGCAGCCGTATGCCCCGAGTGGCCAAGGAAAGGCACCTGGAAAAAATCCTGCCCATGGGCATGACTTTGCAGGCGAAGTTGAGGGAACCCAATAGTGATTGCATTTGTAGCAAGGTAACTTTTCCCATGGAAATGACCGCCGAAATAAGGTCAAGCAGGCCGCAGATTTTTTCTGGGGGAAGCCTGAACTCCATTGCTTCGGAGTCGATGATTATACCCAGGAAAGACAGGACCGTGACTGGACCAATGGTTTTTTCTTTCGAAAGGGGGACCCCAAACCGTCCCATCAGGAACTGGAAGCGGTCCAAGACAGATTGGCATAACGGAGAGGCAGCGGGGCCGACTGTCATGATGTATGTAGTTTTCTCCATCCCATATTTTTGTATAAGATGCCATGTGATGTATTTTACCTTCTCTCTGTATTTGCTGTAATACTATGTCTTGGGATGTAAGTGACCATACCTTCCCCCCAGCCTGTATCATATTGCAATCAGGCTTCAGCAGTAGCTATTGTCATTGATTTGGTGGGGGTTGCATATATATATTGTTCTTCTCAGCATGGGACTTCTCCAATCTACAACTTGGTAAACAGAACAGAGCCAGCAGTCTAAAGTCCATTCATGCATCAAATGGCCAGGGGGAGGTGTGCCCACCTAAGGGGCTGATCCCAGGAGAGAAGAACATGTTAGTTCAGTTAGTTGGATATCGGCTGGAGAAGGATGAGGACCTATGGCTGAGGCTGGATCATAGAGAATGTGTATGGACTGTTGCAGACTGGAGATCAAGTGGCCACATGGGATTGTGTTGTCTCAGCCACGCTATCGGATTTAAGGAACACATCTAAGGACTGTTGTTGCATTTTCCTTGGCGTCGGATTTCCCTGGATCTTTTTCCTTTGTGTGGACTCTAAAGAACCATTTTATTATTGGATGTTTTATGCTCCCTGTCTCATTAAATCTTCTTGGATTGTTCCTTGGCCTGGTGTCCCTTACTGCTCTGTCGCATACCCCGTCACAAACTGGTGGCAGCGGTGGGATCAGAGCAGAAGAAATGGAGGACAACGGCCAATCAACGTCTGAAACCAGAACCTCAGGATACAGGAAGTGGACTGTGGTGAGCCTACAAACAAAGGCCCGTGAATTAGGTGTCGGCTACAAAGGACTCTCTAAGGAGCAACTAATTGAGGCATTGGAAAACGCTTGCCTGCAAGATGGCACCGAGGAACAATTTCCACAGCAAGGGGAGCAAAGACAGGAGCCGGAGGTGAATACCCAAAAAAGTCAATGGGTTGTGTGGTACGAGGAGGAGATGGCCTTGCTGGGAGAGGAGACCACCATAGAATATAAGATGGAGGTCATGCGTGGAGCTAAAGAGAAGGAGCGCAGGATGGAGGAGATGGCATTGCTGGATAAGCAGCTCGCTGTGGAAGCCGCGAGAGGTTCCAGACAGACTGTAACCCCAGCACCCATCATGAGGGAACTTCCCAGGGTGTCCCGCAAAGACTTCAAACAGTTTAATGTGGCTGCTGGTGACATTGAGGGCTTCTTCCAGGACTTTGAGCATCAGTGTCGATTAATGGAAGTCCCAGAAAGGGAGCGCGTCCGGCATCTGGTTGGGCTCTTAGAGGGTGGAGCTGCTGCAGCCTATAGACCTATGGACCCTCGGTGGAACTGTGAGTATGCGGATATTAAACAGACTATTCTAGAACATTATGCTGTAACGTCAGACACTTACAGGACTCAGTTCCGTACGTTAGCCTGTGATGAGGAAGTGTGTTTCAAAATGTATGCCCACAGACTGAAACAAGTATGCCATCGCTGGCTGGAGGGAGAGGGGGCCTTAACTTGGCAGACCTTCCTCCAGGTCATCCTAAAAGAACAGTTTTATGCCAAGTTCCCTACTGAGATCCGGGAATGGGTGCGTGAGAGGAGACCAGAGACAGTGGAACAAGCTGCTGCTCTAGCTGATGAGGTGCTCACTATCAAGCCTCAGTGGAAGAAGCTGCTAGCAGAGGGAGCAAAAATGACCAGCACCTCAACTCCAGAGGTTCCTTGTCCTTCAGTGCCCAATGTTCCTCAACCTCCTAGATCACCACCTCATGTGGATACCCATGTGTATGTGCCTCCAGTTGCTTCAACCACATTTTCTGGAATGCGACGAGGAGAGAAAGTAGAAGAGCGAAGATGTTATAGCTGTGGGCATCCCGGGCATCTGCGGGCCACATGCCCATCTATCCCGTGGAGTCATCCTCCAAATCGACAACCACCTCCAGCACCTGCACCTCACTATCAGTCACCAAGGTCTCCTACCTACTTCTCCAGAAGGCAAACTGGAAGGAGTGAGATGCAGCGCAGATGTTATGGTTGTGGGCATCCTGGGCATCTGCAAGCTCACTGTCCAGGTGTTCAAAGGCAGAACAGCTGCAGACCACCTCTGCCTGTCCATTATCTACAGACACCCTCAGCAGGAGAAGAGCTGGATTCAGGCCCTGATGATTTGCCAAGTGACTCTGATATGTTGACTTCCCTACCATGAGTCTATGGGGTGCGAGCCACAGCCGCCCGTTCTTCTGATCTTCAGCATAAACATCTACAGGAGGTTGTGCTGGATGGCCAAAAAGTTGTTGGCTTTCGTGACACTGGGGCTTTTCTCACCATCGCAGATCCCCGAGTAATTCAACCAGAAGCAATTCAACAGAGACCAGGAATTGCCATTGAATTGGCTGGAGGTACTCAAAGATACATTCCAAGAGCGAGTGTGACCCTGGATTATGGCTTTGGGGCAAAACAATGCATAATCGGTGTGATGAGCGGCCTTCCTGCAGACATACTCCTAGGCAATGATGTGGGAGATATACAATGCCGATTTGTGGGTGCAGGAAGCAGAGTTTAAGTGAAGGAGGATATAAACTGGACCCGAACATTCAACCCTACATCTTCATCATACACTAAAGAACCTGGAGCCAACACCCAAAATGCAGATGGACTGTCCAGGCAAGAGGAGCCTTGAGTCCTGTCAGCCATGCCTGCGTGTACTTAACCAGCGACCTGTAGAGGTCCCTAGTACGTACACAGGTTGGGAGGTGAAGGAATTGTCATGATGTATGTAGTTTTCTCCATCCCATATTTTTGTATAAGATGCCATGTGATGTATTTTACCTTCTCTCTGTATTTGCTGTAGTACTATGTCTTGGGATGTAAGTGACCATACCTTCCCCCCAGCATGTATCATATTGCAATCAGGCTTCAGCAGTAGCTATTGTCATTGATTTGGTGGCGTCTGATTTCCCTGGATCTTTTTCCTTTGTGTGGACTCTAAAGAACCATTTTATTATTGGATGTTTTATGCTCCCTGTTTCATTAAATCTTCTTGGATTGTTCCTTGGCCTGGTGTCCCTTACTGCTCTGTCGCATACCCCGTCACACCGACGAATAAGAAATCGTCCAAATAGTGGGTTATTCCAGCGGAACCTGTCTCCCGGCGGGCGACCCATTCTAAAAAATGAGCTGAACATTTCAAAATACTGGCAAGAAATGGAACAAACCATAGGGAGACAGGTGTCGAAGTAATACTCACCATCAAGCATCGCCCCCAGCAGGTGGTGACAGTCTGGATGTACAGGCAAGAGGCGGAAAGCCGACTCTATATCGGATTTTGCCAAGAGAGCACCCCTCCCGGCTCGCCTGACCAATTCCACTGCCCTATCGAAAGACACATAATGGACCGTCGAGTCTTCCTCAGGTATGCCGTCATTCACCGACCTGCCCTTGGGATAGGACAGGTGATGAATGAGGCGGAATTGCCCGTGTTCCTTTTTGGGGACAACCCCCAAAGGTGACACCCGCAGGTTGCTAAAAGGTGGGTCCTTAAACGGACCTCGGAAACGTCCTAAGGCTACCTCCTTAACCAGTTTTGACCGAATGACTTCAGGATTTTCCCTGGCCGATTTCAGGATGGGGGATGACGAGGGGAGCTTAGAAAAAAGGAACGGTATGAAAAAAACGAACGAAAAACCGGATCTGATTTGGGCTGCTGCCTTTCTATTGGGGTACCTGTTTAGCCACGGCCCCATCCTGGTAACGCTCACTGGGGTCACGGTGTTCCTGGGTACCGGGTTTAGCCCCGTGGACTTTTTGGGCGGGTTTGTTGCATTTGGAGGCAGTGTGGGGCCCCCCGCACGCCGAGCATTCGTGCTTGTACTTGCACAGGGTGTGGTATTTACAGAATCCTTCGTTAAATAGCCAACATGTTCCTGGCCGGCGAACGGCCACCACGCCCGTGTGAGATCCGGGCACAGCGGCCGCCCCGGGAAAGGGCTGAATAGCCCTCTGCGCCATCATCAGGCGGAGCCAAGAGTCAGTGGCCTTGACTCCCCAACCCAGGTGGGGCTGAAGGTCTAAACGTCGGCGGAAATCCTCATCGTATTTCCACCACCCGGACCCTCCATGGGACTTGTATGAGCTGTAGATGCTATCCATGTAAATAAACAGTTCTGAGCACCTTTCCGGGTGCCGTTGCCCCATAACACATCCCAAAACAGCAAACGCCTGCAACCAATTATTTATGGTCTTGGCGACCTTTGGCTTTCGGTCGTAAAACTTCTCTCCCAGCCGCCGCTCCCGGTCAACCGAATGCTGGTCTGTCGAGATTAATGACCAGATGTCAACGTAACTGTTGGCCCAAATTAACTCTTTCACCTGTGCTTCGAGATGGGAACCAAGGGGAGGGACCCCGCAAAAAAGGCCATCTTTGTAAAGATCCGGACCAGGGAGGGTTGGTTTTGACCCCTCGGGAAGCTGTAACAGTTTCGGGTTCACGAAGACTTTATGTCCCTGAGTCGGATCCCTGGGCTCGGCCCCGGTGGACCCAACCCCACTCCAGACCCCCACGTAAGGGTACTCACCGTGAGTCGAAGAAACTGTATTTCCCAGATCCTGGAACTGCTCACCGGATGTTGGACCCACATCCCCTCGCTGAACGGCTGTAGCAGTTGGTGTTCTTCGTCTCCTGTGTGACCTCTCCGGGGATTCATCTGAGGAAGAGGGGGAGCGCCAGCGCGAGGACCTGGAACGCCGGCTACGCCGCCTAGACCTGGATCTGCCGTGGCGACGGCTGCTGTGGCGCCACCTACTGCGCCGACGCGTGCGCTGCTCATCGGATGATGCTGATGAGGAATCACGCCTACGATGGCTGCCCGCACCACCCACAATAGCCGTGGCCGGGGTCCCAGCACGTGACCGTGATATGCTCTGGTAGGCTCCACTAATCACCCCCGCCCTCATCTGTAGGTGGCTATTCTGCAGGCCAAGAGGCGAACTGGCACCATCCCCCCTTACATAAGGTGCCAACTGAGTAGGTACGGGTACACTGAGGGGATTAAGCTGCGAAGCTATGCCAGAACCTAGTGGGGCAATAAATAAAGGCTGGCTCAGCTGTGATGGTGGCGGTGTCTGATCAGATGGGGGCCACAGGACCAACTGTCCATCCACCTGTGTAACATTTAGGGGCCCCTCTCCACCCCCCCTTTGAGCTATAGGTGCCGGATCAGGCGGTGTTCTCATGTCTGCTGAGGCACTACTAGAACCAGAAGAACTCTGGCTTGTATTGTTAGCTCCCATGGAAATTAAGGGCAGGCCGGTCGGGGCAGCGCTGCTCGGTGATAGATGAGGGAAAACGGACCCCCTTCTCCCAGCGCAGCTGCCTGCAGCTTGTGAAGGAGTCCCTGCAACCTGTGTTGTCCGCCTGTCCCCTGGAGCATCCCCTGCAATGGCGCTGGCAGCCGAGCTAAAGCAGGTGGGCGGGGATAATAGCTGAGAGCGCGAAGGGTTTTTCTTCGCGCTCATTTTTGAACTTTGTGGCGGGCTCAAACGGGCCGGCGGGCGGGTATGTCTCTTAGACCTCCGCGCGCCGGAACCGCAAGCTTGAACCTCGGCAGAGAGGAAGCTGCCCACAGGTAAAAGCCCTGTGAGCCATCTGCTCCCCTCCCTGCCGATGCGCTCTCTTACCGCATCCGTGAGCGGGTCCATGGTGCCGGCAGTCCAAACTGGTCCGGGTCCTAAGTGAGAGTGGCCGGAAAACCGTTGATCCTGCGCAGTAAGCTGCGGGGGGAGGATCAGATGACGCCTCCGGGGGAGTGGCAAAGTCGAGAGGTCTCTTAAAGGGGGAATAACCTAATTACCGCAGGGGGGGGCCAGCAGTCAGGGGGCAGCATCCACATTCGGGCTGCAGTGCCCCACAATCTCTGTATCTGTCTGTCTCTCTCTCTGTCTCTTTGCTCGTCTGTCTCTTTGCCCATCTGTCTCTTTGCCCATCGGTCTCTTTCTTTGGCTGTCTCTTTGTCCGGCTGTCTTTTTGCCCAGCTGTCTTTTTGCTCGGCTGTCTCTTTGCCCGACTGTCTGTTTCTAGGTCTGTCTCTTTGCCCGTCTGTCTCTTTGCCAGTCTATCTGTGACACCCCGGACAAGCCAGGGGCCACAGAGAACAACACCACCACACCCCACACTCCCGGTCAGGCACACCGAGGTCAGACACAAACCCTTGTTGCCTTCCTACAGGGGCTGATGTTCACACCAGGGGGGTGGGCCAGGCGGTTGTCCCTGCCCACCGAGGAGTACACAGTCCTGGAGGCGGGAAAAGTGAGCAGATCAGTTTGAGAGTGGAAAGTGGAAGGAAGGAAAGTGGTAGTAGAGCAGACTGAGGTTGGTCCGGGTGTGTGGCCCAGACGGATCAGCAAGGTTGGCAGACGGTGGTGACCGTCTGCAGGAGTGGCCTATTGGAGCTAACCGTAAGGACCGTGGACGGGCGGTGGCCCGGCGGTACCGGACCGGTACGCAAAGAGAAGCCAGCACCATCCGGCAGGGGCTTACGGACACCGGCAAGGCTAGGAGTCGCCGTGAATTGCCAAATCCGTTAGCGAAGGGAACCTCCTGGGTTTCCCAGCAGCCAAGTCCCGACAGAAGGCAACCGTCCAACCGAGAGAGGGAAACACAGTCACCGCCAAGGCTAAAGTTCCCAGGGCCAGAGCCTGCGGGCAAAAGGGGCTCCTTCAGCACCCATCCAAGCTGGAGAGCGGGTTACCAGTGGGAACCCATTGGAACCGTTACACTACATAGGTGCAGGGAAAGGTAGTCACCATCAACCTGCCGGGAGATACAACACCGCAGCCGTCTGTGGGACCCATCCATCCAGCCGTGTGTTTTACCGAGAACTGTGTCCTCATCATTGGCTGAGTGAGTACCACCGTGCCGTGCGGCACAGCGCTGCCCCCGCGACCCTGCACCCCACCAGGCCCTGTAACCCGCCTGCCATCCATCCCTACTCCATCACCGGGCCCCGGGACAACCAACCCCCCTACCCACGGAGGGGAAAACTAACATCAAAGCTGCTCCCTGTCACCGCTCCCGGGATCCCCGTCCAGAACAGCGGTGGTGTCACCAACTTCACCACAACCGTGGGTGGCGTCACGGACAATCTCAAATCCCCACAATCAATCCCCACCCTTTTCACTCACGGGCGAGGAGCGCCGCTCGAGTCCCCGAGATCCGGCCCACCGCTCGAGCCACCACCGAGCAGCCGCAGCCGCAGCAGCCGCGGCCGGACCCGATCAGTGGGAGAGCGCAGCGTCCCCTCCTCTGCCCGCGACAAATCTCTTTGCCCATTTGTCTTTTTCCAGGGCTGTCTCTTTCCAGGTCTGTCTCTTTCTAGGACTGTCTCTTTCTAGGACTGTCTCTTTCTAGGACTGTCTCTTTCCAGGGCTGTCTCTTTCCAGGGTTGTCTCTTTCCAGGGCTGTCTCTTTCCCGCTCTGTCTCTTTCCCGCTCTGTCTCTTTGGGCGTCTGTCTCTTTACCCGTCTGTCTCTTTCCACGTCTGTCTCTTTCCCCGTGTGTCTCTGTCTTTTTCTATCCGTCTCACCACTGACATCTTTTTACCTCACACATAAGCTTCGTATACTAAACAGTTTATTTTCTTCCAATAGCAACCACTGACAGTTGCTATTTATAGCCTGGAGCTCCCAGCTCCATTCAGATTAATAGCTGCAGGATTTTTGTAGAGTAACTGGAAAGGACGGTGTTACATTTTGCTGCCCAAACATAGTCTATGACGTTCCCTGAGTCACACGGAGTGTCTGTGCAAAATTTCGTGATTATACATGCAACGGTGCGGATTCCTTTAGCGGACATACACACGTACACTGAGCTTCATATATTATATATTAGATATATATATATATACATATATATATATATATATATATATATATATATATATATATATATATATATATATACATATATTTATATATATATATATTGTGAGATAGTGGGGCCATTCATATGTGACGGACGGTATGTATCTCCCAGAATGCGTACAGAAACATATTAGAGCCCTACATACGTCTCCTAAGGCAAGCAGTGCCTGTGTGACGGGGAATCGTATGGACTGTGAGTAACCCGGCTGTGTCCCGGAGGACATTTACCTGTTCAGCGATGACAATAAAGCTGTTTGGATCGGACTTTTTCAGGTCACTGCCTCTTTGTCGTCCTGGGGGACCCCCACCCCGCTACATTATGGTGGAGAATGCGGGCATGGATAATTGAGGCATACCCCACCGCTGCATGTCAATAATCAAGCCTGCTACGCTACAGTATAAACCCGCTGACAACATGGAGGAGCTTTTGCGGCAGTTGGTGCTAACTCAGCAGAAGCAACAGGAGCAATTGGGTCTGTTCCTGCAGCAGCACCAGGTATCCCAGCGGCAGCATCAGGAATCCCAGCGGCAGCATCAGGAGACCCAGCGACAACAACAAGAGGCGAATGCATTGCTACGGCGCAGATTGCGGCCCTGTGTGAGACACCGCCAGCAACTGCCTCAGACCGACGGGTACCCCGGGACAGGGTTCGCTATGCCCTGCGGAAACTAAGCCCGGAGGATGACGTGGAGGCTTTCCTTACGGTTTTTGAGCGCACAGCGGAGCAGGAAAAACTGCCGGCAGACCAGTGGGCGGAAGTGGTGGCTCCGTTCCTGATAGGGGACGCCCAGAAAGCCTACTTTGATCTCAGCCGGGAGGATGCCCTGGACTACAAGAAATTGAAAGGTGAGATCCTTGCACGTCTGGGGGTCAATACCTACGTGAGGGCTCAGAGAGTGTTTTCATGGGCCTATGTGGAGACCTGTCCAGCCAGGTCTCAGGCATATGACTTACTACAATTGGTTAAAAAGTGGTTACAGCCGGAGGTGTTGTCTCCAGCCCAGATGGTGGAAAGGGTGGTGGTCGACCGGTTGGTGCGGACTCTGCCAGTCGCTATACAACGTTGGGTGGGGCAAGGAGACCCGGGTAACCTGGATCAGGTGGTGAGTCTAGTTGAGCAATATACCGCCACACAGGACTTTATACGAGACTCTGCCCCCACTGCATCAGGCTCGGCGGCCACAGGACCCTGGCCGAGAGACACGTACGGCGCTGGTGAACAACAAAATCCAAGCCCATACCGAGGGCGCAACCCGTACTGAGAGTGGCAAAAGACTAGTCCCCCCAAGAATGGTAACAAAAACTGGTGGGGCCACCGCTATGAAGTGCTGGAGATGTCAAGGGCCAGGCCATATCACCGCTTATTGCCCTTTGATTACGGAGTCCATGGATTGTGGGTACACACGCCGAATGTCTATGACTCGCCCACCCCAGGGCTATGGGACACCCGGTGCCGGACCGGACTAGTCCGGTGGTAGTCAGTGGTGGCTAGGCCCGGCTCCGTGGCCCTGGTGGGTGTCAGTTGAATATGTGGCTTGAATTAAAGTTTGTGTTCGTGACGCCACCTGTGGTATGCGGCTACTAAGCCGCCGCTGCTGTGTGAGGCCTCCGGGATGATGTTATGGCAGCAATGGTAGTACTGCTCCCCACAGGTGGAGCAATGCCCGGGGCACGGTTGGTGTTTGTGGAAGTCTATGGTGCTGCGTGACTAACACGGTGCAGGGCCGACCAGCAATGAAAGAAACAGGCACAAACAGTAGTCTCTTTACCTTTTCCTCTTTTACTCGGCAGAAGTTTAGTCCAGGGAGACCGTCACAGATGGTAAAGATGGTCCGGCCGGCCTGGAAGTGCCTGGGGTGATCTTTGGCCAGTTGAGTATGAGGCCTACTCCTTAATCTTTCTCTGCTGTGTTAGGACACTGCACTTTGGGTTTGCAATTGCCCTCTTGCTGCTGGGACTTGTTGTTCGTCCCCTTTTCTGTGTGGTAGACTGCGCAGGCCCTCTCTGGTGCTTCTCTGCTGGAGCCCACACCAGGCCCTTGGAATGCAGCTGTACCTTCAGATTGCTTCTGGGACAGGGGGCTTGCAGCTCTCCTGCCCTCCGGATTCAGCTACCAGGGATGGATTTTATGCCCTGGCAACTACAGACTCCGATGTCCGAGTCCCTGCTGTGCCTCTCTGCTCCCCTTGCTTCACTGGGCCAAGCTATCCAAGCTCTAGGCCCCAGTTTACAAGGCAGCACTACTCTGCGTCTGCACTCTTTCACTCCTGTGTCCAGACTAACCACCACTTCCTCCTTCCAGCCAGACTTAAGGAATGCTCCCTGAAGTTCCAGGTTCAGAGCTCCCCCTGCTGGCCGGAGGGAGAACTGTGTTGAGTGTTAACTTACTGGCCAATAGATCTCCCAATTACCTCCAGGCTCAGCATTAACCCTTTTGGGAGGGCAATGCTGTTGTGGCGACCAGGTCCTGGGGCGCCACACTCCCCCTTAGTTAAATTCAGTACTCCCGGACTGTAGAAACAAACATGACATGTTAGAACATTTCATCCCATTATGGGAGGCGCAAATACTTTAACGTTACAACCTTAAACATTACTATAAGAGTCCAGTGTGGCTCCCTGCCGGGTGTCCATTGGTTTGGGGGTGGTACGGTGTGGTTCGGATTTTCTTACAACCGTACATGTTACAGAACTCTTGGAACACTTCAGCCTCGAATGCAGGACCCTGATCAGTCAGTACCCTTTCCGGATAGCCGTGAGGTCGGCAAAAGGATGCCTGGAACGCTCTAGCTGCTGTCCTGGCTGTCTGGTCCTTCACAGGCACTACTACCAGGAAACGAGAGTAATGGTCCACAATGGTGAGGGCGTACACATAGCCTGACCGGCTTGGTGTTAACTTCACGTGGTCCAGGGCCACCAACTCCAGGGGCTGCTTTGTGACAATTGGCTGCAAGGGAGACCTTTGGCTGGCATCGTCTTTCCGCCTCAGGTTACACGGGCCACAGTCTCGGCACCACTTCTCGATCATCTTTCTCATGTGCACCCAATAGAACCGATCACGGAGTAGGGCCTCCAACTTCTTCCACCCGAAGTGTCCTGCGTTATCATGATACGCGGCTAGGACCATTGGAGCATCTCTCTGCGGAACCACTATCTGCCAGACAAGTTCATTTGTTCGATAGTTGACATATCTCTTGCAGAGCTTGCCTTGGTAGGTGAACAGTCGTCCCCTCTCCTTCCACAGCTGCTGGGCTTCCTCTGGAGCGTCTGGGCCAAGATGGGTCTCAGCTTGCGCTAGCTTCTCTTTGACCAATCGCACGGCCGGGTCACCGTTCTGTGTTTCTTCCCAATTATGGTGGAGTAAGGGGTTGACCGAGACCCCGTGCTGGCTTGAGCGCTTCACTCCCACAGCATGCTCACACTGGGACACACCTTGGTGATGGAAAGCCGGTAACTCTATCTCTTCGAGTTCATCCATGTCTTCTCCAGACTCGGGCAAGTGAGGCATTCTGGACAGCGCATCAGCATTGTTATTCTTCTTGCCAGCCCGATACTTGATGGTAAAGTCAAAGTTAGACAGCCGGGCCATCCATCGCTGTTCCATCGCACCTAACTTGGCTGTTGCCAGGTGTGTCAACGGATTGTTGTCCGTGAAGATGGTGAACTTGGCCGATGCCAGATAGTGCTTGAAGCGTTCAGTCACTGCCCAAACAATAGCGAGGAACTCCAGCTTGAAGGAACTGTAGTTTTCTGGATTCCTTTCTGTGGGCCGAAGCTTCCTACTGGCGTACGCTATCACCCTCTCTCTGCCTCCCTGTACCTGGGACAGAACTGCTCCCAGTCCCACGTTGCTGGCGTCTGTATACAGTACAAACGGTTGGCTGTAGTCAGGGTAGGCCAGAATTTCTTCTCCCGTGAGAGCCCCTTTCAGCCGGACAAAGGATGTTTCCAGTTGGCTGCTCCATTCAAATGGAGGGCTCTGCTTCTTAGCCTGCTTTGGCTGGCCCACCAGGAGATCTTGAAGGGGCGCTGCTATCTTGGTGAAACCATCAATGAACCTTCGGTAGTAGCCCACCAGTCCAAGGAACTGCCGCACCTCCTTCACTGTGGTGGGTCTTGGCCAGTCCTTGATTACAGTGACTTTCTCCGGATCAGGTGCCACACCTTCTGCGCTGACCACATGACCCAGGTACTGTACCTTTGGCTTCAAGAGGTGACATTTGGACGGCTTGATCTTCAGGCCATATTTCGACAAGGATTCAAACACTTCTGCTAAGTGCTTCAGGTGGTCCTCATAAGTCTTGGAGTAGACTATTACGTCATCCAGGTACAACAGCACGGTTTCAAAGTTGTGGTGGCCCAAGCAGCACTCCATCAACCTTTGGAATGTCCCTGGGGCGTTGCAGAGCCCGAATGGCATACAATTGAACTCACAGAGGCCCATTGGTGTCGTGAATGCAGTCTTCTCCTTGTCCGCCTCTGCCACGGGAACCTGCCAATACCCACTGGTGAGATCCAAGGTGGAGAAATAGTTAGCTGACTTTAAGGCTGTTAGTGACTCCTCTATTCTGGGCAGTGGATAAGCATCTTTATGTGTAATGCGGTTAATTTGCCTGTAATCTACACACATTCTCATTGTACCATCTTTTTTCTTTACGAGCACTAGTGGAGCTGCCCAGGGGCTACAACTATCTCTGATAACCCCAGCCTCCTTCATTTCCCGTAACATTTCCTTGGCACACTGATACTGTGCGGGGGGTACAGGGCGGTATCTCTCTTTAATGGGATGATGATCACCCGTGGGGATTTGATGTTTAACCCCTTTCACCTGCCCAAAATCTAGGGGGTGTTTGCTGAAGACCCGCTCGTACTCCTGTACCACCCGGTAAACCCCATGCTTTTGGTGCGAGGGGGTGGAGTCGGTGCCTACATGTAATTTTTGGCACCAGTCTTCCGGCTGCCCCTTGGAGCCATTGTCTTCCGCCTGGTCGGACGGGATCAAGGGTTCCACTGCTTTAATGGTATTGTTACTGACAGTGTACAGTTTTGCTACAGTGGCGTACCGGGGTAATTTGGCCTCCTCCTCCCCACAATTCAGGACACGGACGGGCACTCTCCCCTTGCGGACGTCCGCTACCCCTCTGGCTATCAGGACTCCAGGCCTACTGTCTGAATACACTGGTTCTACCAAGGCATGGTAATCCTGACCCTTGAGGCCTATTGCTGCCCGACACCATATCAACATTTCACTTCTTGGGGGTATTACAATGGGAAGGGGGTCACTTACCCTCACACTGCCAATTTCTCCTCCGGCCAGCTCTACCTGCTGCCTCCTCATCAGGGCTCTGATCTCCCTCTGTAGGACACGCTGCTGCCCGGAGCTGGCAGTTTCAGACGCCTGTTGCAACAAAATTATCACTTCGGCAATACAATTTTCTATCACATTTGTACCAAGGGTTAGCAGTGGGTCAGATTCTTTGCGATCTATATCTACAATTATCATCCCCTGACATGGCAATTCCACCCGCCCCACTTTAATGGTTACTTCTTTGTACCCAATTTGAGGTAAGGGCTGACCATTACTGGCCACAATCGTTAAATCATCATCTGGGCCATGGTCAATGTCTGAATCAGCCCAATATCTTTTGTACAGTTTGTGGGGGATGGTTGTTACCTGGGACCCCGTATCCAGGAGGGCATTCAAAGGGATCCCATCCAGCACAATGGGAAGGACCGGGCGTCCTCCCACATACTTGCTGCGGCTGGGGTTTGAGCCGGGCTTCCTCACACCTGGGGGTTGGCTCCTGGCCCCAGGCTCGGCCCGTTTAAAGGACAGCGTCGTGCAATGTGGCCCGCCTGGTTGCAGTGGCGGCAGATCGGTTGTCCTGTTGAATCATACCGGTCTGTGTCTCTGCCTCGGGTCGGCGGAATCCTCCTCTGTCGCATCCATGGGACGTCTTCTGGGCTGGAGGCCAACTCGATTTTTGCAGGCGAGGGGGTCATTTGTAGAGACTGCACGGTCTTGGCAAGGGCAGCCACAGTCTTGGTCAGCTCCTGGAACTGCTGTCTGAGCTCTGCAGTGGGATCCTTATCCAGGGACTGCGCCTCAGCCCCTGCAGTGGCTCGTGTTGCAGGCACCACCCCGGGGTACGTGATAGCAAGAGGCCGGAGGGGTACTGGGTCATTCGGTGTAGATTCTCTCAGTACCCTGATGGCCTGGTCCTTAAACTTGGCAAAGTCCAGAGCAGGGTTCTGCAGGACCAGGATACGCAGCTGGGTCCTGTGGGCATCTGACAGGAGCCCCTCTATGAACTGCTCAGTTAGGAGTTTGTCTTCTTCACGTACACTCTCTGGGTCCACCTGTTTAACTGCTTTCAGGGCCTCCTGCAAGTTTAGGGCATAGTCCCTTATGCTGTCCGTGGCCCGTTGCTTGCACCCAAAGAATCTCATCTTTATCTCTGCTGCGGTGCGGGTGTCAAAAGTACTCTTTAGCTTGGCCAGTATCTGGGCTGCTGTCCCTTTATCTGTATCAGGCCAGGACTTCGCTTCACGCTGGGCTGCGCCGGCTAGCTGTCCCATTACTATGCCCACCTTCTGGCTCTCAGTCAGAGGATACACCCGGAACAAGCTGTGCAGGCTTTCTCTGAAGTCACTCAAGGTATGGGACTCCCCGGAGTACTGCGGCAGCCATTCTGCTCCTGGTATGTACGGCATGGTGATCGGCATTACCGGCGCTACAGTGGGGGCTGGGGCGACGGCGACTGGGACTACTTCGGCCGGTGCTGCGGCGCCCTGGGCGATGGCAGCCACCTGCTCTCCCTCGGAGTCGGACATCTTCCTCCCCCTTAGTGAACCTTACCAGGCTCCGTTCACTTTTCAAATTTTCTTCCGGGTCGCGCGGGGTTAACAGCGCTCTGCTCTGATGGCGCGCTCCCTTCGCGCTCTTTGTCAGGCACGCCCCCCTTCTTCCTGCGCTCGGCGCGGCTAATGGCGGCGGCAATTTACAACCAGTACACAGTCTTTTACACAGTTCTTCAGGCGCACAGTACCCGGTGTGACCGGGCACGAAATCCTGTTCGTGACGCCAAAGTTGACTCGCCCACCCCAGGGCTATGGGACACCCGGTGCCGGACCGGACTAGTCCGGTGGTAGTCAGTGGTGGCTAGGCCCGGCTCCGTGGCCCTGGTGGGTGTCAGTTGAATATGTGGCTTGAATTAAAGTTTGTGTTCGTGACGCCACCTGTGGTATGCGGCTACTAAGCCGCCGCTGCTGTGTGAGGCCTCCGGGATGATGTTATGGCAGCAATGGTAGTACTGCTCCCCACAGGTGGAGCAATGCCCGGGGCACGGTTGGTGCTTGTGGAAGTCTATGGTGCTGCGTGACTAACACGGTGCAGGGCCGACCAGCAATGAAAGAAACAGGCACAAACAGTAGTCTCTTTACCTTTTCCTCTTTTACTCGGCAGAAGTTTAGTCCAGGGAGACCGTCACAGATGGTAAAGATGGTCCGGCCGGCCTGGAAGTGCCTGGGGTGATCTTTGGCCAGTTGAGTATGAGGCCTACTCCTTAATCTTTCTCTGCTGTGTTAGGACACTGCACTTTGGGTTTGCAATTGCCCTCTTGCTGCTGGGACTTGTTGTTCGTCCCCTTTTCTGTGTGGTAGACTGCGCAGGCCCTCTCTGGTGCTTCTCTGCTGGAGCCCACACCAGGCCCTTGGAATGCAGCTGTACCTTCAGATTGCTTCTGGGACAGGGGGCTTGCAGCTCTCCTGCCCTCCGGATTCAGCTACCAGGGATGGATTTTATGCCCTGGCAACTACAGACTCCGATGTCCGAGTCCCTGCTGTGCCTCTCTGCTCCCCTTGCTTCACTGGGCCAAGCTATCCAAGCTCTAGGCCCCAGTTTACAAGGCAGCACTACTCTGCGTCTGCACTCTTTCACTCCTGTGTCCAGACTAACCACCACTTCCTCCTTCCAGCCAGACTTAAGGAATGCTCCCTGAAGTTCCAGGTTCAGAGCTCCCCCTGCTGGCCGGAGGGAGAACTGTGTTGAGTGTTAACTTACTGGCCAATAGATCTCCCAATTACCTCCAGGCTCAGCATTAACCCTTTTGGGAGGGCAATGCTGTTGTGGCGACCAGGTCCTGGGGCGCCACATCTATGTATGCTAATACGGTGTATGCTGCACGCCCTATTCTTGAACCTCCTCTCTGTCATGTGTATGTAAATGGACATCGGGCAGAGGCCTTTTTGGACTCGGGCATTATAGTGACCCTCGTTCATGGGTCGCTGATCTCGGGGTCGGAGTCCACGGAGAGGGAGGTTGGGATTGTGTGTATACATGGTGAGCTCCGCAAATATCCAACAGCAGAGGTATGCCTCTCCACTCCGTGCGGAGATGTGACGCATGTGGTAGGAGTGGTGAAAACTCTACCATACGGGGTAGTGATGGGAAGGGATTTTCCATTGTTTTGGTACCTGTGGGAGAGAAATTGTACTTTTTCCCAGGCAAAAATGTGTCTGGGTGCAGAACCCGATGATCCCGAGTCGGGGATACCTGCTGTAGAGATCGCCGACCTTGGGACAGAGGGAGAACCTGACAGGGGTCCCCTAGAGGTGTTGGCAGGAGAAAGTGAAGAGACCGTAGCGACCCTGGAGCTGGAAACGTCCCAGGAGGTCTTCGGGACGGCACAGCTAAGGGATCCTACCCTCTCCCAGGCGTGGGGGAATGTAAAAGAGGTGAATGGGGTGGCTCAACAAACAGGGGCAGAAGTTGTCTTTCCCCGCATGGTGGTTTATAATGATTTACTCTACCGAATAGACAAAATCAGGGAAGAGATAGTAGAACAACTGGTCATGCCACAATCCCATCGTCAGGCAGTGCTTAACATGGCTCATGGCACTTAGGGGTTACCAAGACACAAGAGCGTATTTTACAGAGGTTCTTTTGGCCGGGAGTGTACGCAGATGTACGGAAATTCTGTGAATCCTGCCCAGACTGCCAGCTGACCTCGCCCATTGTGAGTTTCCAGAGTCCATTGGTGCCTCTTCCAATTATAGAGGAACCTTTTGAACGGATTGCAATGGATCTGGTAGGGCCCCTGGTAAAATCTGCACGCGGTCACCAACACATTTTGGTGGTTGTGGATTACGCCACACGCTATCCAGAGGCCATTCCGCTGCGCCATACCTCCGCTAAGCTTATTGCTCGGGAATTATTTGCCATGTTTTGTCGTCTTGGGCTACCAAAGGAGATCCTTACTGACCAGGGGACCCCGTTTATGTCCAAGGTGACAAAAGAACTATGTAAACTGTTGAAAATAAAGCACCTGCGCACATCGGTGTATCATCCGCAAACCAATGGGCTGGTCGAGCGGTGCAACAAAACCCTTAAGTCCATGCTTAAAAAAGTGGTTGCCAAGGACGGAACTGGGACATGTTGTTGCCCTATCTTATGTTTGCACTCCGAGAGCTGCCGCAGGCATCCACGGGTTTTTCACCATTGAAGTTGCTTTATGGCAGACACCCTAGGGGCTTGCTGGACGTAGCCAAGGAAACATGGGAACCGGAGCCCACCCCATATAAAAGTGTGATTGAACATGTGGCTCTAATGCAGGACCGTATCACAGCGGTTTTGCCTATTGTAAAAGAACATTTAACAAGGGCACAAGGGGCACAAAGGCGCACTTATAACACACGAGCCACCATCAGATCTTTTAATGTAGGGGATCGGGTGTTGGTCTTGGTGCCCACTGCCGAGAGTAAACTGTTGGCCAAATGGCAGGGGCCGTATGAGGTTCGGGAAAAGGTGGGGGAGGTGAACTTCCGAATATACCAGCCGGGGAGGAGGAAGCCGGAACAATTGTATCATGTTAACTTGCTTAAAGCCTGGAAAGACCGTGACTGTATGGTTACGGGAGTAACACCGGTGGGGCCATGTGGGGATCCTGTAGTGCCGCCCATCCTGGGAACCGAAGGGGGGGTACACCTAGGCGACACGCTCACTAAACCGCAGCGTCGTGAAGTTCGGAAGTTAGTACAGCAGAACTCGGATGTGTTTTCCGAGTTACCCGGCCGTACTTCGGTTATCCAACATGACATTGTCACCGAGCCTCGGATAAAGGTGCATATGAAACCGTACCGGGTGCCCGAGGCCCGGAGACAAGCCATTGCAGCAGAGGTGAAACAGATGCTTACCCTAGGGGAGATCAAGGAATCAAAGAGTGACTGGGCTAGTCCCATTGTGCTGATTCCAAAACCCGACGGGTCGCTACGTTTCTGCAATGATTTCAGGAGATTGAATCAGGTTTCCAAGTTCGACCTTTACCCTATGCCCCGGGTGGACGAACTTATTGAACGGTTGGGAAAGGCTCAATATTTCACAACGCTTGACCTTACCAAAGGCTATTGGCAGGTGCCGCTGACAGAGTCCGCCAAGGAACAAACGGCCTTTATTACACCAGAGGGGCTCTACCACTATGTTGTCTTGCCTTTCGGTTTACATGGCGCCCCGGCTACTTTCCAAAGACTGATGGACATAGTGTTGGAACCCCATCAGAAGTACGCATCCGCCTATCTAGATGACATCATCATCTTCAGTACCGATTGGCAGACCCACTTGTCCCAGGTCCAGGCCGTCGTTAACTTCCTGCGAGCGGCAGGATTGACCGCAAACCCAAAAAAATGTGCAATCGGTCAGGAGGAAGCCCGCTTTTTGGGGTACTTGATTGGCCGCGGGGTGATCAAACCTCAAGTAAATAAAATGGAGGCCATCCAAAAGTGGCCCAGACCAGTGTCCACTAAACAGGTGAGAGCGTTCCTCGGCATTGTTGGGTATTACCGGCGGTTTATACCGGACTTTGCAGGGAGAACAGCGGCTTTGACCGATCTGTTGAAGGGTAAGAAGGTGGCTATGGTACGCTGGACCCCTCAGGCTGAGGAAGCGTTTCAGTCCATGAAGACTGCCTTGTGTGGTCAACCGGTCCTCATTAGCCCCGATTTCGGTAACACCTTCCTTGTGCAAACAGATGCCTCCGAGGTGGGTCTGGGTGCCGTAGTCTCGCAAGAGCTGTACGGAACTGAGCATCCGGTTACCTACTTGAGCCGGAAACTTACCCCGGCGGAGAAGAATTATAGCATAGTGGAGAAGGAATGCATGGCTATTAAATGGGCCTTGGAGTCCCTGCGCTATTATTTGCTCGGGCGACAGTTTCGGTTGGTGACGGACCACGCGCCCCTCGTCTGGATGAGAAATGCGAAGGAACGGAATGCCCGAGTCACCCGCTGGTTCCTGTCCCTACAGAATTTCAGTTTTACGGTGGAACATCATGCCGGTTCGTCCTAGGGCAATGACGATGCCCTGTCTCGGGCGGCCTGTTTGGGGGCGTCCGTTCATCCCCTCGGGTTTGAACGGAGGGGGGGGTATGTGAGATAGTGGGGCCATTCATATGTGACGGATGGTATGTATCTCCCAGAATGCGTACAGAAACATATTAGAGCCCTACATAGTGGTCAGTCCACTAACCTCCAGGCCGGGTTATGCAGGTGACTCATGGCCACAGTTCTCATTTAAAAGGTCTTTGTAAAGGCCTGGGTGGGGAAGAGTTGCTTTGTAAGCTGCAGAGCAGGAAGCTGAGGAGAGTTCAGGCCTGTGTGGAACTATAACACAGGTCTGTGGACCCCCAGGAATAGCAAAACGGGGTATAGTAAGACCGTCTCCTACGGCAAGCAGTGCCTGTGTGACGGGGAATCGTACGGGGAACCGGCTGTGTCCCGGAGGACATTTACCTGTTCAGCGATGACAATAAATCTGTTTGGATAGGACTTTTTTGGGTCACTGCCTCTTTGTCGTCCTGGGGGACCCCCACCCCGCTACAATATATATATACACTGTTCAACTTGCCTTAGTTTAAGATTGTGTTAAAAAGTAACTAAAGTTTTAAATTAAATTCTTTTTTCCACGAACAAAGACAATTTCAATCAATAGAACTTGGAATACACATAATAATAAGTTTCACAATTGGATGTGTTTAAAAAAAATGTTCCTGTGCTGAGATAATGTTATATATGTGCCCCTGCTGTGTACTGTGTAATGGTCGTGTCTGACTGTACAGGGACATGATCTGATCATACCACAGCTCCTGGACTGGGGAAAGAAGTAAAACAGCATACAAATATTACAGCACAAGATTGCAAATAATTCTTTCTTTGAGGTAAAACAATTTTTTAAAAACAGGCAGGGAAATGTTTGATCTCACACAGAGAATCAGTTATGATCCACTGCTGCAATGTCTATATACTCTCTTTTCCATTTTCCCCTGCCCAGGAGATGTAATATAATCAGACCATGTTCCTGTACGGTCAGACACATCCATTACACAGTACATAGCAGGGACACATATATAAGTTTATCTCAGCACAGGAACAGTTTTTTTAAACATCCAATTGTGGAACTTATTATTATTTCAAGATCCATTGATTAAAATAAAATTTAATATTAACTTTGTTTGTGGGAAAACCCTTTAATCTCTTAACAACCGAGGGCCGTACTAGTACATCCTAGGTCATGTCTTGTCAATAACCGCCAGCTGCTGCGTTAAGCCTTTGGCGATCCCCGCACGTGTCTGCTGATTTAAACAGCAGACATGTGTGCCTCGTAGGCGCAGGTGGAACCGTGCTCCACCCGCACCTGTTAACCCCTTAAATTGCGCTATGAAAATGTGACAGCACGATTTAAATCCCCGCTGCAGAAAACATGCACTTACCTGGCTCCATCGGCGTCGCCGTGACGCAATCACGGTGAACCGATAGTTGCCATGGTAGCATAGAGTCATGTGATGACTCCTGTAGCTTACATGACTCACTTCCTGCAACAACGGGTCAAGTGCTGCTTGTTACATAAGATGAGCATTTCTGATGATCTCAGCTGGGTAGCTTTGATCAACAGAAATGAACTAGCGATGAGACTGCTGATCCTTATAGTCCCCTAGTGGGACTAGGAAAATAAAGAAAAAGTAAAAAAAAAGTTTTAAAAAGTTTAAAAATATAAAAAAACCTAAAAGTTCAAATCACCCCATTTTGCCCCATTAAAAATTAAAGGGTTAAAAAAAGAAAAAAACAAACACATATTTGGTATCGCTATGTTCAGAAATGCCCGATCTATCAAAATGTATAATCAAGTATTTTGATTGGTAAATGGCGTAGCAGCAAAAAATTCCAAATGCCAAAATTACATTTTTTGGTCACAGCAAATTTTGTGCAAAATGCATAACAGGCGATCAAAACATAATATCTATGCAAAAATAGTACCATTATAAAAGTCAGCTCGAGACACACAAAATTAGCCATCACTGAGTCATAGATCCCAAAAAATGAGAATGCTATGGGTTGTGGAAAATGGCGCAAAAAGTGTGCCACTTTTTTTGGTCAAGTTTCTGAATTTTTTTAACCCCTTAGATAAAAGTAAACCTATACATGTTTGATGTCTGTGAACTTATACTGACCTGAGGCATCACACAGACAAATCAGTTTTACCATATACTGAACACGGTGAATAAAGTATCCCAAAAACAATCATGCAATCGCACTTTTTTTGCAATTTTTCTGCACTTGGAATTTTTTTGCCGTTTTACAGTACACTATATGGTAAAACTTATGATTTAATTTAAAAGTACAACTTGTCCTGCAAAAAACAAGCCCTTATATGGCAGGATTGACAGAAAATTAAAAAATTAAGAAGGGTAGCAAAAAAACCCCCAAACATTTAAAAACGCAAAATCGTCCGGAGTGAAGGGGTTAACCTTTTACATTTATTTTAAAGCTTCTAAAATAAAACTAATATTTTATTAACTTTAATAATTCTCCCGACACTGCAAAGCGATAATTTTTTTTGTAATTTACTTACCTTATTATATTTCTTTCTCTCCCAAATTCCATGCTGTATTGTTGTTTCTCATGGCCAGTTCATGTTTTTTTTAGAAGAGGCTTTTAGCTTCTGCTCAACCAAATTTGCTAACTTGTTTATTAACAGAGTAGGGTTAAGGAGTACTGGAGCGGAGAGGAGAGCAGGTGTTGAAAAAAGCCCCAAAGTATAATGCTGCCTCCACTTTGATTCACTGGTGTTATGTTGTTCTTTTTGGGATGTGCAGTGTTAACTTTGTATCAAACATAACTTTTTGAAAAATTGACAAAATGTTCAAACTTGGTCTCATCAGACCATAACGTGTTTTACCACACGCTCTTTGATGACTAGATATAGGTTTTGGCAAAACATAGTCGCACTTAAAAATACTTTTCTTTGTGAGAAAAAGCTTCAATCTTGCCATCCTACCAAAAAGGCCAGACATATGAAGAATATAGCGAAAACAAGAAGATGAGGCGCACTACAATCTGGTACATGTAGCTGCAAAGTTTAGTAAAACAGATCTTATTTATTATTAAAGTAAAGTAAATGCCCAGTCACACCGTGGCCACTTTACAGACAAATCCAAGAAAAAAAATAACAAAATGAGCATATACCCTACAGCACGTAAATAGTATTGGTAAGCATAAATAACATAGGGTACTTACAAGAAGTTAGAGGAGAATCTGGGGCACTGCTTCACATACTTGTTCTCCTGCTGTAAAATCAGTGTCCGTAGCACCTGAAGCACTGAGTGACAGTGCGAAACGGCCGTCGTCTGACGTGTCGGGTGGACCTCTCCCTCCCCGCTAGCCCTACGCATGTAACCTCCACATTTGAATAAAGAATCCTCTGCACAGCAAGAACTGGTGAGTGCCATTTCATCTTCAAAAGTTCATGTGAACATAGGGTACTTAATTAACACTAATTTAATATAATAATAACATAAAAGCTATCCCACTGAGTGTTTCAGTCTGGACCCAGTCCTGCTCTGCCCTTATTCACATTGACGTAATTTGACACATAATAAGATTTTAATTTTAGAGACATAGGATCGTCCCGATGGGTATACCTATACCTTGTTGTGGTGGGATGACTTTTATGCTTTAGTGACCAAATTAGCATTAACTAAGTATCCTATGTTATTTACATGTACTAATACTATTGGATTACTTATTTATTTACTTGTTGTAGGATATATACTCATTTTGTTTGTTTTTTTTATTGAGTTTTATATAAAAAAAAATATAGGATATTTATGTCACATGCAGTACACAACCAGTATATTCTGGAAATTCTGCCTCTCCTTTAATGTTGCTATAGGCCTCTCGGCAGCCTCCCAGACCAATTTTGTCCTTGTCTTTTCATCAATTTTTGAGGGACATCCAGGAGTAGGTAATGTCACTGTTGTACAAAATTTAACCAATTTCTTGATGGCCATCTTCACAGTGTTTCATGAAATATCTAAGGTCTTGGAATTGTTTTTATGCCCTTCTCCTGACTTAATTTTCAACACTGAGATCCCTCTGCTGTGTTGTAAGCTATTAACGGATCATGGCTTTTGCTGAAAGGTGCAACTAAGAAAATGTCGGAAAATTCCAACTAGAAAAGCTAAACTTAATTTGGGGTTGATCAGAATCACTGTAAATGATGGCAGCTGTGTCCTGAGAACTATTTACCATAAACTTATACGTGATTGGCTATTTCTAAACACAATCCACTATTTAACTATACGAGGGTATTCATACTTATACGATATTATTTTAGTTTTGGTATTTTTATTTCCACTTCCAAAATTATTTCATTTGTATATTCATATTTTTATTATTTATTTGTTTCTTAATGGATTTGTACAGAGTATGGGTGAAATTAAAGTAAAAAATATTCTAACATTATTCTCCTTAGTAAGATTTTTTTTGCATAACATTTTAGCAGGGGTCTTGTAGACTTTCTATTGCCACTGTATACTGTACATCTGAAATGTAGTGTTATGCTTTAAAGCTTTCATTGTTACGATCGTCTCTCTATTTTTGGAGACTAGTGACGGATTCAGGGTTTGGATCTCTCATTTCTATCTGGGACTTTACATTCAAACATGGTTTCATTTCTTTCAGTACTTTATGTCAGCCAGTTGCTAGCTGAGTGTTTCAGCTGCAGCTGCTTTGTAGCCACGCCCCTTCAGGTTTAAGTAGTAGTGTTTCTCAGCAATTCTTGTGGAAGATACAAACTTATTGTTCACTGGCCGCCTTGGTGGAAGGTCCTTCTGAGGAGTTGTCCTATCTTTGAGATTTATCCTTTTTTGTTGCTGTTTCCCCAGTTTGTCTTTCCTTCCCTTTTTTCTTAATAATGCAGTGATGGGTTTAGTGAACCTTACCTGCCTCTCACTAGCCAGGGCAATAAACAGGGCTTCACAGGATCTCACGTTCCTGCTCGACAACAGTTGCGGAGACTGTATAGGACTGGTTTGGAGAGTAGGGACAGCTGCAGGTGAGGATAGGAAGTGTCCCATCTACCCCTCTCACTAGCTCCAGGGCCCTCTGTTTTTATCGTGTCCTGATGCCCCTTTTGTTTGTTAGTTTTTTGTTGCGCGTCAAATACCAGCAAGGTCTGAACACACGTGCTGTGCTCGTCCCACTTGGCAAGCATGACATTCATAGAGTAACCACTTTCCGTAAATCATATGATATGGTTCTTTTACGAGAAGACTGTTTGTTGAATGTGCCATTTCAGCCTTAAGGTACCGTCACACTAAACAACTTACTAGCGATCCCAACAACGATACAACCTGATAGGGATCGCTGGTAAGTTGCTAGGAGGTTGCTGGTGAGAGGTCACACAGTCAGACGCTCCAGCGATCCCACCAGCAACCTGACCTTGCAGGGATCACTGGAGCATCGCTACACGGGTTGCTGGTGAGCTGTCACCAGCAACCAGTGACCAGCCCCCAGCCAGCAGCGACGCACTGAAGCGATGCTGTGCTTGGTAACTAAGGTAAATATCGGGTAGCCAACCCGATATTTACCTTGGTTACCAGCGCACGCAGCTACACGTGTTTAGCGCTGGCTCCCTGCTCTCCTAGTTACAGCACACATCGGGTTAATTACCCGATGTGTGCTGCAGCTACATGTGCACAGAGCAGGAGCCGCGCACACTGCTTAGCGCTGGCTCCCTGCTCTCCTAGCTACAGCACACATCGGGTTAATTACCCGATGTGTGCTGTAGCTACACGTGCAGAGAGCAGGGAGCCGCGCACACTGCTTAGCGCTGGCTCCCTGCACACCTAGCCACAGTACACATGGGGTTAATTACCCGATGTGTACTGCAGCTACATGTGTATAGAGCAGGGAGCAGCGCACACCGCTTAGCGCTGGCTCCCTGCTCTCCTAGCTACAGTACACATCGGGTTAATTACCCGATGTGTACTCTGCTACACGTGCAAGGAGCAGGAGCCGGCACTGGCAGCGAGAGCGGCGGAGGCTGGTAACGAAGGTAAATATCGGGTAACCAAGGACAGGGCTTCTTGGTTACCCGATGTTTACCATGGTTACCAGTGTCCGCAGAAGCCGGCTCCTGCTGCTTGCACATTTAGTTGTTGCTGTCTCGCTGTCACACACAGCGATCTGTGCTTCACAGCGGGACAGCAACAACTAAAAAATGGTCCAGGCCATTCAGCAACAACCAACGACCTCACAGCAGGGGCCAGGTTGTTGCTGGATGTCACACACAGCGACATCACTAGCAACATAGCTGCTACGTCACAAAAGTTGTCCATCAGCAGCGATGTTGCTTAGTGTGACGGGGCCTTAACACAAAGAATCAGCAGGAGACTAAAAACTCTACTGACAAGGCAGCATGTGAATTAAAGGGAAACTATCAGAAACATTAACCTCCCAAAATCATTTATACCACCATGTAGCCCTGTAAAAGATAAGCCAGTGCCAAACAGAACGACATCACTAGATGGCACTTGTTGTGGCATTGTTCTGTGTGGGAGGCTATGGTGGCCATCGGGGCAGCTCGTTCAAACTAATCTCCTGCTTTTATGTTAACACAGTACCACGGTACCTCTACTCCAGTCGTGTGAGAATTGCTTTTAGATTACAGTAGGAGCCCATAAGGGGTAAAAGGTTTTATGCAAGGTTTCATAATGTCATGTGCAATATGGAAGCTGTCCGCCAGTCAGTCCTGCTGTGTGTTAAGCTCAACTATTTTAGTACAGTGTACTAATGTTATAAGCAGAAAAAGTTCATGCCCTGAATACCGATTTCATCATTCAGAACAAATAAACGGAGACATTTAGAGTAACATAAACGTGGCCACTCAAGAACTAACATAACCTCCTAAACTAAAGCCCCATGCGATGCAGAAATACACATATCCCTATATTAAGTGACACATGTACAATAAAATGCTCAATTTTAATGGTCTCGTTAGAATGTTGTCAAACACAGTCAAACAAAATGCGCAATCTGTGTGCCAAGGTAAACATGCTCCGAAATAGCCGAATTTCATCAGTTCAGCAGTAAATGGAAACAGAGACAGTATCCCATCATAACCAGGCTTTACTAAACCTATCTGCATGTGGCAAATCATAACAAAGTAATATTTGGTAAAACTATTGTAAATAAGGTGAGAAACAGAACAGAATATAAAACTGTGTTTACACTGTAAACTTTGGCAATGATTGCCAAAAAATGCTACTTCACAGAATAACGCAGGTGAATGGGGTCACATTGTAACTGGCAAGGTACTGTGACCTCGACAAGCAAGTTGCCAAATTTCAGAACCAGTTAGATTTTTTTTTTTACCTGCTAGTTTTGGTCAGGGTACTTTACGAATTGCAATGTGACCCCCATTCTTTTGTATTTTGATGCAGAGTAGCAAAACCATATCAAGATCTTCGGGCAGAAAAAGTATATAATATTGCATATAATATGGTTGTACGTATTATGCATATTATTATTTCTTGTTTGTCTCAAAAATCTTTTTTATTTGTTTTTTTCTGTTCAGCGACCACATGATTAAGACCCGGGAGAGTCGAAACGTTGGAAATTATTTCAGTTTATAAATAAATTATCTGTTTTCTGCATCCCATTAAGAGAGTGTGGTGAATTTTTATTTTTACTGTGTATATACTGTGACAAGCAAAAGGGTAACAATGTTTGAACTATTGACTTTCAGGCTGTATCTCTCACCATCCTCCACAGTTTGGAGTGTGAGAATACCTTCATTGTATAGGCCAGGGGTGGGGAACCTCCGGCCTGCGGGCGGCTTGAAGTTTTCTGTGACTCCTGGGCAGATTCCTGGATCAGCAGTGCTCGGGCCTACTATCGAGTCTTCCCGGCCACCGGTGCTTTACATCACAATGTGCGCTGCGACGACGCACATTCCGGAGTCACACTTGCAAGTGACTTGCGCTAGTCTCGCATCACATCACCAAGCACGGCCGCGCTCTCCCCTGACAGGAGCGGGTCAGCTGCATGTATTTCTATGCAGCTGAGATGCTACTGTCCAGAGAGTGTGAGGCCGTGCAAGTGATGTGATGTGAAACTAGCACAAGTCACTTGCAAATGACAGAACGCTACACTACTGAATGCTATGTGAGTGTACCATTGGGTCCTCATACTGGCCAATGCCAGTGTGCTCACGACTTACTTTGTGGGTGGGGTTCCAGTCCCACAGAAGACGAGAAGCAGCAGCTCCATGGCTTGCAGCTCTGTGTGCCTGCCCTCTGGTGCTGTGTGCCCCTGTGCTGTGTTTGCATTCTGGTGCTGTGTGCCACCCATAGCGCTGTGTGTCCCCTCCTCCAGTGCTGTGTGGGCCCCCCTATGCTGTGTGCCACCCATAGTGCTGTGTGCCCTTTCCTCCAGTGCTGAGTGCCCCTGTGCGGTGTGCCCCCTGTGCTGTCTGCCACACCCACTGCTGTGTTCCCTTTCTAGAGCTGTGTGCTATGTTCCAGTGCTTTTTACCACCCTTTGTGCTGTCCCAGTGATGTCCATGTTCCCCTCTGCTGTAAATGCCCCCCAAGTGATGTCTGTCAGTGCCTTCCTAGTGCTGTCTGTGCTCCCCTTGTGATATCCGAGTCCCCCTTGTGCTGTTCATGCCCCTGAGTGCTGTCCATGTGCCCATTGATGTCTGTAACCCCCAGTGATGTCTGGGCCAACCTAGTGATGTCTGTGCTCTGGAAGTGCTGGAAGTGCCCCATGTGATGTCAGTGCTTCCCCAGTGCTGTCCGTGCCCCCGTAGTGATGCCTGCTCCCCAGTGATGTTTGTGCCCCAACAGTGCTGTCTATGCCCCCAAAATTTGTCTGTGCCCCTCAACCACATATGTGCCTCCCAGTGAGGTCTGTGCCCCACCGACTCTTGTGATGTATATGCCCCAGCCCTTCCTGTGAAGTGTATGCCCTCAGCCCTTCCAGTAATTTATATGCCCTCAGCCCCTCCTGTGATGTATATGCCCCAACCCCTCTTTTGATGTATATGCACCACCACCTTCTGTGATGTATATGCCCCAACATCTCCTGTGATGTGTATGCCCCCAGCGTCTCCTGTGATTTGTATGCTCTCAGCCCCTCCAGTAATGTATATGCCCTCAGCCCCTCCTGTGATGTATATGCCCCAACCCATTTTTTGATGTATATGCCCCAACCCCTCCTGTGATGTGTATGCCCCCAGCCTCTCCTGTGATGTGTATGCCCCTAGCGTCTCCTGTGGTTTGTATGCCACCAGCGTCTCCTGTGATAGGTATGCCACCAGCGTCTTCTGTGATATATTCATACAAGTAAAATATATCTTTGTACCGTGTTAGCCAGTAGAGATAAAAAAAATTGTTTAAAAGAACAGAGAGTCCTCAGTGGTTGATACCTTTTAATGGCTAACTGAAAAGATGGTAATAATTGAACTGAACTGCATCAGTATTTATGGCTAGAACAGCTTGTCCCCCTGCCATAGAGATAGTTCTGTTTCATATAACTTGTTCTTTTTTTTTTTTTTTTTTTTTTTACTGCACTATTCTAAGTCCTGTTGTGTATAAATACGTGACTCTTCAGATTTTGTGTTATACCATGCCTGATGAAGAGACCTGAGTAGTCTCGAAAGCTTGCAATTATTACCATCTTTTCAGTTAGCCATTAAAAGGTATCAACCACTGAGGACTCTCTGTTCTTTTAAACAATTTTTTGTGATATATTCAGTAAAGAAAAAAAGTTTGGACACACCTTCTCATTCAAAGAGTTTTCTTTATTTCCATGACTCTAAAAATTGTAGATTCACATTGAAGGCATCAAAACTATGAATTAACACATGTGGACTGAAATACTTAACAAAAAAGTGTGAAACAAATGAAAATATGTCTTATATTCTATGTTCTTCAAAGTAGCCACCTTTTGCTTTGATTACTGCTTTGCACACTCTTGGAATTCTCTTGATGAGCTTCAAGAGGTAATCACCGGAAATGGTTGTCACTTCACAGGTGTGCCCTTTCAGGTTTAATAAGTGGGATTTCCTGCCTTATAAATGGGGTTGAGACCATCAGTTGTGTTGTGCAGAAGTCTGGTGGATACACAGCTGATAGTACTACTGAATAGACTATTAGAATTTGTATTATAGCAAGAAAAAAGCAGCTAGTAAAGAAAAACGAGTGACCATCATTACTTTAAGAAATGAAGGTCAGTCAGTCCGAAAAATTGGGAAAACTTTGAAAGTGTCCCCAAGTGCAGTGGCAAAAACCATCAAACGCTACAAAGAAACTGGCTCATATGAGGATCGCCCCAGGAAAGGAAGACCAAGAGTCACCTCTGCTGAGGAGGATAAGTTTATCCAGGTCACCAGCCTCAGAAATCGCAGGTTAACAGCAGCTCAGATTAGAGATTAAGTCAATGCCACACAGAGTTCTAGCAGAAGACACATCTCTAGAACAACTGTTAAGAGGAGACTTTGTGCAGCAGGCCTTTATGGTAAAATAGCTGCTAGGAAACCACTGCTAAGGACAGGCAACAAGCAGAAGAGACTTGTTTGGGCTAAAGAACACAAGGAATGGACATTAGACCAGTGGAAATTTGTGCTTTGGTCTGATGAGTCCAAATTTGAGATCTTTGGATCCAACCACCATGTCTTTGTGCGATGCAGAAAAGGTGAACAGATGGACTCTATATGCCTGGTTCCCACCGTGAAGCATGGAGGAGGAGGTGTGATGGTGTGGGGGTGCTTTGCTGGTGACACTGTTGGGGATTTATTCAAAATTGAAGTCACACTGAATCAGCATGGCTACCACAGCATCTTGCAGCAGCGTGCTATCCCATCCGGTTTGTGTTTAGTTGGATTATCATTTATTTCTCAACAGGACAATGACCCCAAACACACCTCCAGGTTGCTATTTTACTAAGAAGAAGAGAGATGGGGTGCTATGCCAGATGACCTGGCCTCCACAGTCACCAGACCTGAACACAATCGAGATGGTTTGGGGTGAGCTGGACCGCAGAGTGAAGGCAAAAGGGCCAACAAGTGCTAAGCATCTATGGGAACTCCTTCAAGACTGTTGGAAGACCATTTCCGGTGACTACCTCTTGAAGCTCATCAAGAGAACACCAAGAGTGTCCAAAGCAGTAATCAAAGCAAAGGTGGCTACTTTGAAGAACCTAGAATATAAGACATATTTTTAGTTGTTTCACACTTTTTATTAAGTATTTCATTCCACATGTGTTAATTCATAGTTTGATGCCTTCAATGTGAATCTACAATTTTCAGAGTCATGAAAATAAAGAAAACTCTTTGAATGAGAAGGTGTGTCCAAACTTTTGGTCTGTACTCTACATCACAGGAGAGACTGGGGCATATACATTACAGGAGTGGATGCGACAAATACATTACATTGGAAATGCTGGAGACATACACATCACAGGAGAGGCTGGGGGCATATACATCACATTGGAGACGCTGAGGCATATACATCACAGGAGGGACTGGGGGCATATACATTACAATGGAGGAGCTGGGGGTACACACATCACAGGAGGGGCTGGGGGCAAATATATCACAGAAGGTGCTGGAGGCATATCTATCACAGGAGGGACTGGGGGCTTATATACCACAGGAGGGGCTGGGGCATATACATCACAGAAGGTGCTGGATCATATACAGTACATCACAGGGGGCTGGGGTATATACAGCACAGGAAGGGGTGGGGCATTTACATATCCCCAGCCCCTCGTGTGATGCATGTGCCCCAATGTCTCCTGTGATGCATATACAGCAGTCCCAATGTCTCTTATGTCATATATATGATTTACCAATCTTATTATCAAAAAGGGTCAACTGCGCTCCAGACAGAGACAAACCTAGAAAAGTAGTTGTGAAAAGCAACATTACATGATCAATGTCACCAAAAATTAACCGCCGCACCAAAGAGAAGCAGCTCTGGCCACCACAGTAGAGGTGAGTTAATTGCTTGATCAAATATAGGCGAGTAATTTTCATATTGATAATTTTGTGCGGCCCCCGGAGGTTGGTAGAAATTTACAAATATCCCCCAGGCAATAAAAAGGTTTCCCACCCCTAGTATAGATGATTATCTTGGCTATCTCATACATATATTTGACTTGCAAGTGATTAGTTATGCATATTCTTGTCATGTCACTGCATTGTTACAGTTTTGCTCCTAAAAATCTAAATTTTAAATTTTTATTAGTTTGTTCATATTTTGTAAATCCACCATTGGCTTTCAACACTGTCTTAATCCTTCTGGGCATGCTCTCGATCAGATTCCAGCATGTCGCTGCTAAAATCTGATCCAACGTCTGTATTACATGGTCCCCATGATGGTGCATATTGGTCGACTCACTTGAGAATGCATAAAGCTTTTTCTTTAACTCTACCCACAATTTTCCGATTGGGTTGAGGTCTGAGGACTGTGGGGCCAATCCAGCACCTCTCCTTCATTGTCATTGAACCATTTCTTTGCTAATCAATGTATTCTTCAGGTTGTTTTCTTGCTGGAACACTTTGTCATTCTTTTTCATAACAATAGTACTCGAGTGCATGAAGTAACTCATCTTGTAGGATACTCATGTGACGCCACTGGACTAGTCAGGTCGTCACAGGGTACTGCATGCTCTTTATCCTTAGTGCAGGACTCAAACCCCCATGGTTCTGGGTTCCTAACCTGTAGTACAGCATCCAAAAATCCAAATAACACCTCACACCACACCCTGTCAGACACACCAGTGGGCTGCTGAGCGGGAATAGGGCCACCCACCTAGGGGTCAGGCAGACTGGTGGGAGGTGACAAGAGAGTTCTGTAGTAGCCCTCGAGTAGTGAGGAGCTAGGGGAGCGTGTGGCGTGTGGAAGTAAAGCTTGGGTTGCAGACGGTGGTCTGGGCCCAGAGGAGTCGGAGACCCGGTCGCGGGATATTGGGACTGGGTGCCTGGACTAGTCTTGGAGGACAGTCAACAGCTTGAGTATAATAGCCATTCCGGGACCGAAAGCATGGCGGGGCACTGGACCCTAGGTCGGGGAGTAGCTTCAAGCAACCCGGCAATTCACCTGCGGAGGATAGTGACTTTATAGACGGTTGCCACGAAGCTCAGAGATCAGGGGCACTAGCACAATGAGGGAGATAGGGCTTCCCAATTCAAGCAGCCCACAGAAATCCCAAGCGTGAGCCCTTTAGAGCAAGCTCCTCTTCTATCCATAGTAGGGAGACAGCATTATGCTTACGGGCCACTTGGACACTTTCAACATTGTGCACGGAGGCAGGCTCTGGACCATCAGGCAGTACTGCAGGGGACGGATACCCGGACAGGCTTCCCCAAGAGGACAGCGGCACCCAGAGACTTGGTTTACCTTGTTGTCAGAGTTTGCTTTCATCACCGATGCTGTCTGAGTGAGTACCTAGTCATCCTCTGCTTCCAGCAAGCCTGCACTCCCCTGCACCCCACCATCCAGAGTCCCGGGGCCTTCCCTACCCAGGGAAAACATCATCTTGCTGCCCCCATTCCATCAACCCCGGTACTCCCATCGGCAGCAGCGGTACTCTCCATTACCACACACCACGGGTAGTGTCACGAACTATATCTCCCCTGTAAATAACCCCCCTTTTACATTTAAGAGTGGCCCCTAGCCCCCGGGTCACAGCAGCAGACCCCCGGATCCGAGCGGTTTGACCGCTGCAGGGGCGGCACACTCACATGTAGAGTCATCATTGAGACCACCATCAATGCTGGTCAAGTATCCATTGCCATGGCTGTGAACAACCCCAAATCATCAGACTTCCTCCATCGAACTTGACAGTTCATTCAATTTCTCTATACCTTAGCCCGTTTTTCCCTTTTTTCTTCCAGATCCATTTGCACCCATAGAATGCACCCATTCTATTGACTTTCATCTCATTGCTCCAAATCACCTGTTTCCAATATCTTACTGTCCTCTTTTTGTACTTCTTGCAAACTGGAGCCAACACTTCTTATGACGATGTAGAAGTCGAGGCGTCTTCACCTTTTTCGGGTCACCATTCCAGACTTATTATTATTATTATTATTATTATTTATTATTATAGCGCCATTTATTCCATGGCGCTTTACAAGTGAAAGAGGGTATACGAACAACAATCATTTACAGTACAAGACAGACTGGTATAGGAGGAGAGAGGACCCTGCCCGCGAGGGCTCACAGTCTACAGGGAATGGGTGATGGTACAATAGGTGAGGACAGAGCTGGTTGCGCAGTGGTCTACTGGGCTGAGGGCTATTGTAACGTATGTCGCACGGTGCTTTCATGGAAGTCTGTGATCTTACTATTACTGATAGGGCTTTTTTATCAACAGACAACACCGTCAAGTGACTCTGTAGGTGTTGGATGGGAATCTGGTACCGTTCCACCATGGCCTGTTGCATAACAATTCCCGCAAATTCAGAATCAAGATGGGCAGTTGCAATGAATCGGGTATTACCAGATGACACGGATACCTACAAAGTCAGGGGTGGAGATGGCTCCTTCTCACCAACAGACCCTGGGCTTGAGATTTTCCCGGCCTCTAGGAACAGGAGTGGAGTATATGGTCCAAACTACCACAGTAGTAGCACAAGCACTATGGCATGACGTTGTTCTTTCCATTGCTCAGCCAGCTTTACACAATCGACCTTCACACTTTCTGGAGTGACTGCAGATGCCGAAGACTGGGGAATGAATGTTCTTGGAAAGAAGAAGCCAAGCACAGACAGTTCTTTACATGGGTCAGCTCTCTGGAGTGTTTCTCAAACCTGAGGTCGATCCAGATAGCCAGGGACACAAGGTTGTCTAGAGAAATGGGAATGTCACGACCTGCAAGTTCATCCTTAATCCATGCAGTCAGGCCCTCCCAGAAAGCTGCTACCAGCTCCTCAATATTCAAACCAAGTTCTGAGGACAGGGTGCGGAAAAAAATGGCATACTGGCCTACAATAAGACTACATTGGTGCAGTCTGAGGAGAGGATGCAGCTGAAGTGACGCAACCTGGCTCATCAAAAACCTTGTGGAATGCCCCAAGAAGGCTTGTAGGTCTGAGGTCAAAGGGTCCTCTCTACCCCATAAGGGGTTGAGCCATGCGAGGGCTTCTCTTCCCAGGTCATACATAATGGATGCCACTTTGACCCGGTCTGAAGGAAATTGTTAAGCCAGTAGTTCAAAGTGCAGTGTGCACTGTTTGATGAACTCATGGCATTGCTTAGGGTCTCTGTTAAACAGTGGTGGGGAAGATAGATGGAGGACGTATTGTTAGGGCCAGGTGGACGGGCAGACCCAGGAGGTGGACCCACTGGGCCGAGCTCCTTGATGAAGGCAAGGGGTCCGGTAGCCGGAGCACTACGGGTAGCAGGACAGTCCGTGTACAAGAGTAGAATGCAAAAGTCCCTGGGACCACGGAGTCACTGATGGTAGTCCGGGTGACGGAGCTCAGGTTCGGAGGCCGAGATGTTGTCAGGCGGAGTCCGGAACCGATGGAGCGTGAGGACGGGTCACCACAGGGATCAGGGATGGTACGGACTGACAGGATGGCAGATAGTCAGCGTTCGGGAATCAGCAGAACCGGATGGCGAGGCAGGATCGGCTCTAGAAGAGAGAGAGGTGAGTATATCACAGGGACAAGGAGACCTGACTCCTAGCTTGGGAAACACGAAGAACAGGCCCCGCCCACTTGGACTCTAAACCCCTTTATACCCTGTACCTGTGTGCTCAATTTCCTGTCAGTGGACGCTGGCCCTTTAAGAAAGGGTGAATGACCGCGCGCGCCCTAATGCGCATGCACGCGGCCCGGGTGCCAGAAGCCAGGGCAGGGAGCGATGAGCAGGAAGCAGAGGAGCCGGGCTGGGGCTGTGTAGCCGATGGGCGCCAGGAGCGGGGACCGGGCCGCCTGGAGACCGCAGGCAATGGAGGCTGGAGGCCGGGGAGAGAAGCAGGGAAGCCGGGGAGCGTGGCAGGTGAGCCGGGGAGCAGAGCAGGGGACCCAGAGAGCGTGACAGTACCCCCCCCCACGCCCCCCTCCCCGCAACCGGGACAGGAAGGCACGGATCAGAGGAGTACCCACATTCTCCCGGGGCTCCCAGGACCTATCCTCAGGACCATACCCTGCCCAGTCTACCAGGAAGAACTGTCGGCCCCGTACGGTTTTCATGGCCACGATATCCCTTACCGCATAGATGTCGTCATCGGCAATAGGAGGAGGAGCCGAACTGGCAGCAGCGGAGAAGGGACCAAGGACAACCGGCTTGAGCAGGGAGACGTGGAAGGAGTTGGGTATCCTCATCGTGGCCGGGAGCTGCAGCTTGTAGGAGACCTCATTGATCTTGCTGAGGACTTTAAACGGCCCGATGTAGCGAGGACCCAGCTTGTAGGATGGTAGCTTCAATCGGATGTACTTGGAAGCAAGCCAGACGAGATCTCCTGGAGAGAAACACGGAGGGTCCAGACGCCTCTTGTCTGCGTGTCTCTTCATCCGCAGGGAAGCACGTCCAAGGGACGCCTTGACAGAGTCCCAAATGGTTGCAAAGTCACGGGCTACAGCATCAGCAGCAGGGACATCCGAGGAAGAGGATACAGGTAATGGGACGGAAGGCTGAAGTCCGTAAACGACATGGAAGGGAGAGCTGGAGGAGGACTCACTGACGTGGTGGTTATGGGAGAATTCAGCCCAAGGAAGAAGCGTGGACCAGTCGTCATGATGGGCGTTGACGTAGTGACGTAAGAAGGAGGTCAAGATCTGATTGACTCGTTCCACTTGGCCATTCGACTGAGGATGGTAGGCTGAAGAAAAGTCCAGAGTCACTCCCAGATGTTGGCAGAGGGCCCTCCAGAAGCGGGAGGTGAACTGAGTTCCTCTGTCGGACACAATGTGTGATGGAAAGCCATGCAAGCGGAAGATGTGTTGTATATAGGCGTCAGCGAGTTCCTGGGCAGAGGGCAGTCCAGCCATAGGGACGAAATGAGCCATTTTGGAGAACCGATCCACCACGACCCATATGACTGTGTGTCCGGAGGACAAGTCCGTAATAAAGTCCATCGCAATGTGTTGCCACGGAACTGAGGGTATAGGCAGAGGCAGAAGACGGCCATATGGCAGATGTTTGGGCGTCTTGTTCCTGGCACAAGAGGAGCAGGCTGAGACAAAAGAAGCGACGTCCGTGCGAAGGGATGGCCACCAGTAATGACGTACAATCGTACTCCATGTTCTCTTCTGACCAGCATGGCTGGCTGTTTTCGAGGCATGGCCCCAATGCAACACTTTTTGCCTGTCAGTCTCAGAGACATAGGTCTTCCCGGGCGGTATCTGGGCCAGGGTGACAGGGGCCACCGGAATGATCTTACTAGAACAGATGATGGGCTGGGATGTCTCCTCCTCCTGTTCCATGGGCAGGAATGACCTGGACAAGGCATCTGCACGTAAATTCTTGTCCACAGGTCGGAAATGGAGCTGGAAGTCGAACCTGGCAAAGAACAAGGACCACCTGGCTTGCCGTGGGTTCAGTCGCTGAGCGGACCGCAGGTATTCCAGGTTCTTGTGGTCCGTGTAAATGATCACGGGGTACACTGCTCCCTCCAGAAGGTAGCGCCATTCCTCCAGAGCCAGTTTGACTGCCAATAGCTCTCGGTCCCCGATGGTGTAGTTGCGTTCAGGCGCTGAGAAGCTCTTGGAGAAGAAACCGCAAGTCACCATCTTCCCGGAGGAGGAGTTCTGCATGAGCACTGCTCCGGCTCCCGAGGAGGAGGCATCCACCTCCAAGGTGAACTGTCGGTTTAACTCCGGACGGTGGAGCACAGGGGAGGAGGCAAATGCCCGCTTCAGAGAGCCAAACGCGGCATCGGCCGCAGGTGACCAGTCCTTTGGATTAGCCCCCTTCTTGGTCAAGGCGGAGAGAGGAGCAGTCAGAGCCAAGAAGTGAGGGATGAACTGGCGGTAATAGTTTGTGAATCCCAGAAAGCGTTGGATTGCCTTCAGTCCAGAAGGAGGAGGCCAGTTGAGAATGGAAGAGACCTTCTTCGGATCCATCTGCAGTCCGGTATCGGAGATGACGTAACCCAGGAAGGGAAGAGAAGACTGCTCGAAGACACACTTCTCGTACTTGGCGTACAGACGATTCTCCCTCAGTCGTTGTAGTACCAGCTGCACGTTCTCTCTGTGGGTCTGGAGGTCCGGAGAAAAGACCAGGATGTCATCAAGATACACCACCACACAGATGTAGAGAAGGTCCCGGAACACGTCGTTCACCAATTCCTGAAAGACAGCTGGTGCGTTACACAGGCCGAAGGGCATCACACAGTATTCATAGTGCCCATCGCGAGTATTGAACGCGGTCTTCCATTCGTCCCCAGAGCGGATGCGGACCAGGTTGTAGGCACCCCGAAGATCCAACTTGGTAAACACACGAGCTCCTCTAAGCCGATCAAACAATTCGGGGATGAGCGGCAGGGGGTACTTATTTTTCACGGTGATTTGGTTCAATCCCCGGTAGTCTATGCATGGGCGTAAGTCGCCTTCTTTCTTCTTAACGAAGAAGAAGCCTGCTCCAGCAGGAGAGGAGGATCTCCGAATGAATCCCCTTGCCAGGTTCTCTGTGATGTAGGTAGACATGGCCCTTGTTTCGGCAGGAGACAGCGGATATATCCGTCCTCGAGGTGGTGTAGTTCCCGGGAGCAGGTCAATGGCACAATCGTAAGGACGATGTGGCGGAAGTACCTCAGATTCCTTTTTGTCAAAGACGTCCGCGAAGGACCAATAGGCCGAGGGCACTCCCGGTAGGGACTCTGGAACCGGAGGTCGTCGGATGGGCTGTATAGTCTTCAGACAATTCTCGTGGCAAGAGGAGCCCCATCGGGTGATTTCACCAGTACCCCAGCTGACTGACGGTTCGTGTGTCCGTAACCAGGGGAGTCCCAGCAGGATTTGATGGGACATGTGTGGGAGGACGTAGAGAGCGATGTTCTCGGTGTGCAGGGCACCGATACGTAGTTCGACCGGCCTGGTGATCCAGGAGATGGTGTCAGAGAGGGGTCTCCCATCCACAGAGGCAATCATGAGGGGTTTGTCGAGTGGAGTAACAGGCACCTGGTACTTGTCCACCGTGGCCTGCTGGATGAAATTGCCTGCTGCCCCGGAATCGAGATACGCCTCGGCCGTGAACCGCGTCTCTCCCGTTGCCACTTGAACAGTCCACGTAACCGGGTCTGAGAGAGTCCCAGCACCTAGGGTGGCCTCTCCTACCAACCCTAGGCTTTGGAGTTTCCCGGCCTCTCTGGACAGGAGCGTAGAAGGTGTGTGCCCTCTCCGCAGTAGAAGCAGAGGCCCTTGGCGAGCCGCTCTGCTCGGCGTTGTTCAGACTGCCGCACACGGTCGATCTGCATGGGCTCGTGGACGGAGACACCAGATGCCGTTGACTGAAGTACGGCGGGCTTCTGCGGAGGAGAGGAATGCCGTATCGGACGTCTCTCACGGGACACTTCTTTGGATCGCTCCTGAAAGCGAATGTCCACTCGAGTCGCTAGGGTAATCAGGGCATCCAGGGTGGACGGTACGTCACGACCGGCCAGTTCATCTTTAATTCGACCCGAGAGTCCTTCCCAGAAGGCGGCGGTTAGAGCCTCATTGTTCCACCCGAGTTCCGAAGCCAAGGTGCGAAAACGGATGGCATATTGACCCACCGTCAGAGTCCCCTGACGTAACCGGAGAAGAGATGAGGCAGACGCGGAGGCGCGTCCGGGCTCGTCAAAGGTGCCACGAAATGCCTGCAGGAACTCCTGGATGTTCGTGGTCACAGGGTCCTCCTTTTCCCACAAGGGGTTCATCCACGCCAGTGCCTCACCCTCTAGATGGGACATCATGAACGCGACCTTGGCTTGGTCGGAGGCAAACAAATGCGGCAGCTGCGTGAAATGGAGGGAGCATTGGTTTATGAATCCCCTGCAGGTCTTGGGATCTCCGGTGTACCGGGGTGGTGAGGCCAAACGAAGTCTGGAAGCATCCGAAGAGGTTGCCACGGGAGCTGAAGCCGTGGATTGTCTAGTGGAAGCCCGAGATGCTGAAGATGTAACCGACGCTTGCAGCGTGTTCAGGCGGGCGTCCACAGAAGACATAAAGTTCAGCATGCGGGTCTGAGTCTCACGCGGGCGGGTGAGTTCCTCCTGCAAGGCCGCTAGTGCTTCGGCGGGATCCATGGCCTGTTCTTACTGTTAGGGCCAGGTGGACGGGCAGACCCAGGAGGTGGATCCACTGGGCCGAGCTCCTTGATGACGGCAAGGGGTCCGGTAGCCAGAGCACTACGGGTAGCAGGACAGTCCGTGTACAAGAGTAGAATGCAAAAGTCCCTGGGACCACGGAGTCACTGATGGTAGTCCGGGTGACGGAGCTCAGGTTCGGAGGCCGAGATGTTGTGTGGCGGAGTCCGGAACCGATGGAGCGTGAGGACGGGTCACCACAGAGATCAGGGATGGTACAGACTGACAAGATGGCAGATAGTCAGCGTTCGGGAATCAGCAGAACCGGATGGCGAGGCAGGATCGGCTCTAGAAGAGAGAGAGGTCAGGTGAGTATATCACAGGGACAAGGAGACCTGACTCCTAGCTTGGGAAACACGAAGAACAGGCCCCGCCCACTTGGACTCTAAACCCCTTTATACCCTGTACGTGTGTGCTCAATTTCCTGTCAGTGGACGCTGGCCCTTTAAGAAAGGGTGAATGACCGCGCGCGCGCCCTAATGCGCATGCGCGCGGCCCGGGTGCCAGAAGCCAGGGCAGGGAGCGGTGAGCAGGAAGCAGAGGAGCCGGGCTGGGGTTGTGTAGCCGACGGGCGCCGGGAGCGGGGACCGGGCCGCCTGGAGACCGCAGGCAATGGAGGCTGGAGGCCGGGGAGAGAAGCAGGGAAGCCGGGGAGCGTGGCAGGTGAGCCGGGGAGCAGAGCAGGGGACCCGGAGAGCGTGACACGTATGTAGGTACTTGCATAGCCTACTGTGCAGGAACTGCAGTCTGAACACATTAAACATATGTGTGTCGCCCTGGGCAAGCCAGGGGACACAGGTCACACACCACCACACCCTACATCCCAGGTAGGAACATCCAAGCTAACCAAAAACCCTTGTTGCCTTCCTCCAGAGGCTGATGATTCACACCAGGGTTTGGGCCAGGCGGTTGGCTCCGCCCACCGAGGAGATCACAGCTCTGGAGGCGGGAGAAACCAGGCAGATTAGCCCAGGCAGGGCTTGAGTGAGGAGCTAAGTGGAGGAGTAAACAAGGAGTGAAAGTAGAAAAGTGGAAAAGGAGGAAAGCAAGTGAGGTGACAAGAAGGAAGGAAAGCCTGAAGGGTCCAGCTTTGTGTAGGGCCAGGTCAGCAAGGTCAGCAACGGCGGTGACTGTCTGGAGGGGGACCGTTTGGAAGTTCCTGGAAGGACCCCGTTGGCTGTGTGCCCGGCGGTCTGGAGCAGTGTTCCGAAGGACAGTCAGCACCAGGGCAGGGGCCTCTCGGACCCCTGCAAGGCTTGGAGTCGCCACAATTTGCCGAATCCGTCAGTGAAGGGGACGTAGATCCCCCAACAACCAAGTCCCGATTGAAGGCAACAGCCCAGCCAGTATAGAGGAGACACCGCCACCGCCAAGGCACTCGTTTCTTAGGGCCAGCGCCTGCGGGCAAAGAGTAGAGCTCCCCCGGTCCAGCTTGAAGCCGGGGAGCGGGTTACCGGTGGGGACCCATCGCAACCAACAAGTACATCAAGGTGCAAGGAAAAGGGACATCACCGTCACCTACTGGGAGAGCAAGTGCAGCCGTCCGTGGGACCGTCTATCCAGCCGTTTGGTTTACCGTAAAAACTGTGTCACGTCTCAGGCTGAGTGAGTACCACAGTGCCGCAAGGCACAGCGCTGCCCCCGCGTCCCTGCGCCCACCAGGCCCTGCACCTCCATCCCCATCATCGGGCCCCGGGATCACCAACCCCTACCCACGGAGGGGCAACACAACACCTGGCTGCTCCGCATCACCATCCCCGGGAGCCCCGTATAGAGCAGCGGTGGTGAAATCACCACAACCGTGGGTGGCGTCACAGACAATAATCATCCCCACATCCGACAAATCCCCTTTCACTCACGGGCGAGGAGTGCCGCTCGAGAAACCCCCGGGATCCGGCCCACCGCTCGAGCCACCACTGAGCAGCAGCCGCAGGACCCGAGCAGAAGGGGTGAGCGTAGTGTGCCGACACCCTCCTCCCCGCCCGCGACATATGCAGATGAGAATGCTGGTGCCAGTACCTTTATGCAGAGGTTAACTGACCACAGATAGGTCAGGATCTGATCCTGCTAATCCAGATGGTGGGTAATCTCGTGAAACAACTACAGAATCGTAAAGGAGTTGAGGTCAATGGGGTTTATGGCCTAAGCAAACTGTCACGCTGGTGAAATGGAACCGGACTTACCTTGGAAGTTAGTGACTAAGAGACTACTTGGTTCTTCACTATAATCCCTCATGGTGTTGGTTATTCTCTTGCTGCAGGTAGCCTCCGAGTACCACTCCATGGCAATTCCTGATTCTGCAGCAACTGACCTCATTGGTCAGGTATGCAGGTTAGGACTCAGGGTAACAGACAGGATGGCTGAAGCAGACTGGAAGGGCAGAACATGGAGAAAAGTTCAATACATGGGTTCTGGTACTGGATCACGTGGGGTTCAGGTTCACAGAACTGGTTCTGCTACAGGATTACAGGTTTGGGTTTAAAATACAGGTTCAGATTCAGGATCATGGGTTCAGGTTCAAAGGACAAGTTCTGTTACAGGATTGTGGCGCCCTGGACAAGCCAGGACGTCACAGGTACTACAACAACACACCCCACACCCCGGCTAGGCACACCGAAGTCAAACAAAAATCCTTGTTGCCTCCCTCCGGGGGCTGATGTCCACACCAGGCGGTGGAGCCAGGTGGTTGGCCCCACCCACCGAGGAGTACACAGTCCTGGAGGCGGGAAAAGGAAGGCAGTTCAGTTTGGTGTTGGAGAAGTGAAGTGAAGTGGCAGTGGAGGAGACTGACCGTGTCCGGGTGCGTGGCCCGGGCACATACAGCAAGGTTGGCAGACGGTGGTGACCGTCTGCAGGAGGGGCTGATTGAAGTAAACCATAAGGACCGGGGACGGGCGGTGGCCCGCCGGTACCGGATCGGGGAGCGAAGAGAAGCCAGCACCATTAGGCAGGGCTTACGGACCCCGACCAGGCTAGGAATCGCCGTAAAACCGGTCAAATCCGTTAGCGAAGGGAACCTCCGGGGTTTCCCAGCAGTCAAGACCCGATTGAAGGCAACAGCTCAAACCGTGAAGGGAAATACAGTCACCGCCTAGGCTACAGTTCAGGTGCAGGGAAAGGCAGTCACCGCCAACCTACCGGGAGAACTACCGCAGCCGTCTGTGGGACCCGTCCATCCAGCCGTTTGCTTTACCGGAGACTTTGCATTCATCATTGGCTGAGTGAGTACCACCGTGCCGTGCGGCACCGCGCTGCCCCCGTGACCCTGCACCTCACCAGGCCCCGTAACCCGCCTGCCATACTTCCCTCACCAAGCCCCGGGACAACCAACCCCCCTACCCACGGAGGAGAGAAACAACATCCAAGCTGCTCCCTGTCACCGCTCCCAGGATCCCCGTCCAGAGCAGCGGTGGTGCCATAACCTCACCACAACCATGGGTGGCGTCACGGACAATATCCCTAAACCAAACCACCCCTTTTCACTCTCGCGCGAGGAGCACCGCTCGAGTCCCCGGGATCCGGCCCACCGCTCGAGCCACCGAGCGAGCAGCAGCAGCATCCGGACCCGAGCAGTGGGTGAGCGCAGCGTCCCCTCCCCGCCCGCGACAGGATCACGGGTTCGGGCTCACAGAATAGGTATGGGATAACGAGGACCTGACAACTAGCAATACGTACAGGCAGGCTGATTACATACGTTGCTCAGGCACCTATGTAAGGGGGGATGCCTTAAGTACCTAGTACCTCTCAGCCAGAGGTTGGAGGCACCTTCAGATTAAACATGGTGCCGCTGTAAGAGGCGGGGAGTACACGAGCATGCTCTAGGTGTGCTCCCAGTAGACAAGTGCAGGTTGCACAGGCTCTGGGAGTCAGAAGCCAAAGCAGAGAGCATAGGAGTGGACTGTGAATAATGGCGGTAAGTGCTTCTTCGTTCTTACTGAGCGCAGAGAGAGGAACAGCTCAGGGATGCCGATACTGGCGTTACATATAGGAATTTGATATAGTGCTGGAAGATGCACCCATAAGTCAGGTAGTCAACAGGCTTCTGGAGCTGATAGTCAACCTGAGCATGATCAAGTCTCTTGCACCAGGATTAAAGACGCAAAGACGTCTTGATCCTAATATTGTTTGTGCGCAAGGTACGACTCAATATGGATATTTCCAATCTAATGAACATTTTGTCTACTATTCTGGCAGTGATAATTGAAGGAGAGATGGTGTCACTTTTATTCTCAACCGAACATTGGCTGGCACTGTCCTGAAGTACAATGGAATCAGTGATAGAGTCATCTTGATACGACTACAAGGAGCGTCAATTCATGTCACAGTTATACAAGTCTACTTACCAACAACAGATGCTGAGGAGGAGGACATTGAACAATTCTACTATCAAGTTCAAGAAGAAATTAACAAGAAGCCGAAACAAGACATCATTATTAGAGTTGAGCGCGGTTCGTGGTTCTCCAGTTCGCGGCTCGAGTGATTTTGGGGCATGTTCTAGATCGAACTAGAACTCGAGCTTTTTGCAAAAGCTCGGTAGTTCTAGAAACGTTCGAGAACGGTTCTAGCAGCCAAAAAACAGCTAAATCATAGCTTGGTTTCTGCTGTAATAGTGTAAGTCACTCTGTGAATCAAACTATTATCACATTTCAGTGTATAGTGTGCGTGAACAGCGCCTTCAGATCACTGCTGTTTCTATAATGGCGATCGCCATTTTTTTTTTTTTTTTTTCTTGTCTTCCTTCCCTAAGCGCGCGCGTCTTGTGGGGCGGGCCAGCATGTCAGCCAATCCCAGACACACACACAGCTAAGTGGACTTTGAGCCAGAGAAGCAACGGCATGTGTGATAGGATCTGCATGTCACATGTCCCTGCATTATAAAACCGGACATTTTCTTCACGGACGCCATTATCTGCCTTCTGCGTCTTTGGTGTCAGACATCACTGTCGCAGCTCCGTCTTCCTGAGTCCTATAGCCGATACAGCTGTATGCGCTGCATACACAGCGTTAGACAGCTTAGGGAGAGCACTTTATAGCAGTCCTTTTAAGGGCTCCAACCGGCAGGGTCAGAGAGCCATAGGTGACAGGTCCTGCAAACAGCAACAGCGTCTGTGTAGCCCAGGTCAGGGATTTCCTACCTGCATTTCACCATTAGGAGGGAATAGAAAGGCAGTCTTCCATTCCTCTACCCAGAGCACCACAATCCTGCCACTGTACCCTCTTGTCCTCTGCACACTCCAACTGATAACTAAGCCATTATACTAGCAAACACTCAGTGTACCTAGTGGCATCCTATACGTGGCTATTGGACTTTGCTATAGTCCCACTAGTGCAAAGACATTTGCAGAGCGCGTCTGCCTGCATTGCACACTACAACTCATTCTAACCAAGCCATTATACTAGCAAACACTCAGTGTACCTAGTGGCATCCTATACGTGGCTATTGGACTTTGCTATAGTCCCACTAGTGCAAAGACATTTGCAGAGCGCGTCTGCCTGCGTTGCACACTACAACTCATTCTAACCAAGCCATTATACTAGCAAACACTCAGTGTACCTAGTGGCATCCTATACGTGGCTATTGGACTTTGCTATAGTCCCACTAGTGCAAAGACATTTGCAGAGCGCGTCTGCCTGCGTTGCACACTACAACTCATTCTAACCAAGCCATTATACTAGCAAACACTCAGTGTACCTAGTGGCATCCTATACGTGGCTATTGGACTTTGCTATAGTCCCACTAGTGCAAAGACATTTGCAGAGCGCGTCTGCCTGCGTTGCACACTACAACTCATTCTAACCAAGCCATTATACTAGCAAACACTCAGTGTACCTAGTGGCATCCTATACGTGGCTATTGGACTTTGCTATAGTCCCACTAGTGCAAAGACATTTGCAGAGCGCGTCTGCCTGCGTTGCACACTACAACTCATTCTAACCAAGCCATTATACTAGCAAACACTCAGTGTACCTAGTGGCATCCTATACGTGGCTATTGGACTTTGCTATAGTCCCACTAGTGCAAAGACATTTGCAGAGCGCGTCTGCCTGCGTTGCACACTACAACTCATTCTAACCAAGCCATTATACTAGCAAACACTCAGTGTACCTAGTGGCATCCTATACGTGGCTATTGGACTTTGCTATAGTCCCACTAGTGCAAAGACATTTGCAGAGCGCGTCTGCCTGCGTTGCACACTACAACTCATTCTAACCAAGCCATTATACTAGCAAACACTCAGTGTACCTAGTGGCATCCTATACGTGGCTATTGGACTTTGCTATAGTCCCACTAGTGCAAAGACATTTGCAGAGCGCGTCTGCCTGCGTTGCACACTACAACTCATTCTAACCAAGCCATTATACTAGCAAACACTCAGTGTACCTAGTGGCATCCTATACGTGGCTATTGGACTTTGCTATAGTCCCACTAGTGCAAAGACATTTGCAGAGCGCGTCTGCCTGCGTTGCACACTACAACTCATTCTAACCAAGCCATTATACTAGCAAACACTCAGTGTACCTAGTGGCATCCTATACGTGGCTATTGGACTTTGCTATAGTCCCACTAGTGCAAAGACATTTGCAGAGCGCGTCTGCCTGCGTTGCACACTACAACTCATTCTAACCAAGCCATTATACTAGCAAACACTCAGTGTACCTAGTGGCATCCTATACGTGGCTATTGGACTTTGCTATAGTCCCACTAGTGCAAAGACATTTGCAGAGCGCGTCTGCCTGCGTTGCACACTACAACTCATTCTAACCAAGCCATTATACTAGCAAACACTCAGTGTACCTAGTGGCATCCTATACGTGGCTATTGGACTTTGCTATAGTCCCACTAGTGCAAAGACATTTGCAGAGCGCGTCTGCCTGCGTTGCACACTACAACTCATTCTAACCAAGCCATTATACTAGCAAACACTCAGTGTACCTAGTGGCATCCTATACGTGGCTATTGGACTTTGCTATAGTCCCACTAGTGCAAAGACATTTGCAGAGCGCGTCTGCCTGCGTTGCACACTACAACTCATTCTAACCAAGCCATTATACTAGCAAACACTCAGTGTACCTAGTGGCATCCTATACGTGGCTATTGGACTTTGCTATAGTCCCACTAGTGCAAAGACATTTGCAGAGCGCGTCTGCCTGCGTTGCACACTACAACTCATTCTAACCAAGCCATTATACTAGCAAACACTCAGTGTACCTAGTGGCATCCTATACGTGGCTATTGGACTTTGCTATAGTCCCACTAGTGCAAAGACATTTGCAGAGCGCGTCTGCCTGCGTTGCACACTACAACTCATTCTAACCAAGCCATTATACTAGCAAACACTCAGTGTACCTAGTGGCATCCTATACGTGGCTATTGGACTTTGCTATAGTCCCACTAGTGCAAAGACATTTGCAGAGCGCGTCTGCCTGCGTTGCACACTACAACTCATTCTAACCAAGCCATTATACTAGCAAACACTCAGTGTACCTAGTGGCATCCTATACGTGGCTATTGGACTTTGCTATAGTCCCACTAGTGCAAAGACATTTGCAGAGCGCGTCTGCCTGCGTTGCACACTACAACTCATTCTAACCAAGCCATTATACTAGCAAACACTCAGTGTACCTAGTGGCATCCTATACGTGGCTATTGGACTTTGCTATAGTCCCACTAGTGCAAAGACATTTGCAGAGCGCGTCTGCCTGCGTTGCACACTACAACTCATTCTAACCAAGCCATTATACTAGCAAACACTCAGTGTACCTAGTGGCATCCTATACGTGGCTATTGGACTTTGCTATAGTCCCACTAGTGCAAAGACATTTGCAGAGCGCGTCTGCCTGCGTTGCACACTACAACTCATTCTAACCAAGCCATTATACTAGCAAACACTCAGTGTACCTAGTGGCATCCTATACGTGGCTATTGGACTTTGCTATAGTCCCACTAGTGCAAAGACATTTGCAGAGCGCGTCTGCCTGCGTTGCACACTACAACTCATTCTAACCAAGCCATTATACTAGCAAACACTCAGTGTACCTAGTGGCATCCTATACGTGGCTATTGGACTTTGCTATAGTCCCACTAGTGCAAAGACATTTGCAGAGCGCGTCTGCCTGCGTTGCACACTACAACTCATTCTAACCAAGCCATTATACTAGCAAACACTCAGTGTACCTAGTGGCATCCTATACGTGGCTATTGGACTTTGCTATAGTCCCACTAGTGCAAAGACATTTGCAGAGCGCGTCTGCCTGCGTTGCACACTACAACTCATTCTAACCAAGCCATTATACTAGCAAACACTCAGTGTACCTAGTGGCATCCTATACGTGGCTATTGGACTTTGCTATAGTCCCACTAGTGCAAAGACATTTGCAGAGCGCGTCTGCCTGCGTTGCACACTACAACTCATTCTAACCAAGCCATTATACTAGCAAACACTCAGTGTACCTAGTGGCATCCTATACGTGGCTATTGGACTTTGCTATAGTCCCACTAGTGCAAAGACATTTGCAGAGCGCGTCTGCCTGCGTTGCACACTACAACTCATTCTAACCAAGCCATTATACTAGCAAACACTCAGTGTACCTAGTGGCATCCTATACGTGGCTATTGGACTTTGCTATAGTCCCACTAGTGCAAAGACATTTGCAGAGCGCGTCTGCCTGCGTTGCACACTACAACTCATTCTAACCAAGCCATTATACTAGCAAACACTCAGTGTACCTAGTGGCATCCTATACGTGGCTATTGGACTTTGCTATAGTCCCACTAGTGCAAAGACATTTGCAGAGCGCGTCTGCCTGCGTTGCACACTACAACTCATTCTAACCAAGCCATTATACTAGCAAACACTCAGTGTACCTAGTGGCATCCTATACGTGGCTATTGGACTTTGCTATAGTCCCACTAGTGCAAAGACATTTGCAGAGCGCGTCTGCCTGCGTTGCACACTACAACTCATTCTAACCAAGCCATTATACTAGCAAACACTCAGTGTACCTAGTGGCATCCTATACGTGGCTATTGGACTTTGCTATAGTCCCACTAGTGCAAAGACATTTGCAGAGCGCGTCTGCCTGCGTTGCACACTACAACTCATTCTAACCAAGCCATTATACTAGCAAACACTCAGTGTACCTAGTGGCATCCTATACGTGGCTATTGGACTTTGCTATAGTCCCACTAGTGCAAAGACATTTGCAGAGCGCGTCTGCCTGCGTTGCACACTACAACTCATTCTAACCAAGCCATTATACTAGCAAACACTCAGTGTACCTAGTGGCATCCTATACGTGGCTATTGGACTTTGCTATAGTCCCACTAGTGCAAAGACATTTGCAGAGCGCGTCTGCCTGCGTTGCACACTACAACTCATTCTAACCAAGCCATTATACTAGCAAACACTCAGTGTACCTAGTGGCATCCTATACGTGGCTATTGGACTTTGCTATAGTCCCACTAGTGCAAAGACATTTGCAGAGCGCGTCTGCCTGCGTTGCACACTACAACTCATTCTAACCAAGCCATTATACTAGCAAACACTCAGTGTACCTAGTGGCATCCTATACGTGGCTATTGGACTTTGCTATAGTCCCACTAGTGCAAAGACATTTGCAGAGCGCGTCTGCCTGCGTTGCACACTACAACTCATTCTAACCAAGCCATTATACTAGCAAACACTCAGTGTACCTAGTGGCATCCTATACGTGGCTATTGGACTTTGCTATAGTCCCACTAGTGCAAAGACATTTGCAGAGCGCGTCTGCCTGCGTTGCACACTACAACTCATTCTAACCAAGCCATTATACTAGCAAACACTCAGTGTACCTAGTGGCATCCTATACGTGGCTATTGGACTTTGCTATAGTCCCACTAGTGCAAAGACATTTGCAGAGCGCGTCTGCCTGCGTTGCACACTACAACTCATTCTAACCAAGCCATTATACTAGCAAACACTCAGTGTACCTAGTGGCATCCTATACGTGGCTATTGGACTTTGCTATAGTCCCACTAGTGCAAAGACATTTGCAGAGCGCGTCTGCCTGCGTTGCACACTACAACTCATTCTAACCAAGCCATTATACTAGCAAACACTCAGTGTACCTAGTGGCATCCTATACGTGGCTATTGGACTTTGCTATAGTCCCACTAGTGCAAAGACATTTGCAGAGCGCGTCTGCCTGCGTTGCACACTACAACTCATTCTAACCAAGCCATTATACTAGCAAACACTCAGTGTACCTAGTGGCATCCTATACGTGGCTATTGGACTTTGCTATAGTCCCACTAGTGCAAAGACATTTGCAGAGCGCGTCTGCCTGCGTTGCACACTACAACTCATTCTAACCAAGCCATTATACTAGCAAACACTCAGTGTACCTAGTGGCATCCTATACGTGGCTATTGGACTTTGCTATAGTCCCACTAGTGCAAAGACATTTGCAGAGCGCGTCTGCCTGCGTTGCACACTACAACTCATTCTAACCAAGCCATTATACTAGCAAACACTCAGTGTACCTAGTGGCATCCTATACGTGGCTATTGGACTTTGCTATAGTCCCACTAGTGCAAAGACATTTGCAGAGCGCGTCTGCCTGCGTTGCACACTACAACTCATTCTAACCAAGCCATTATACTAGCAAACACTCAGTGTACCTAGTGGCATCCTATACGTGGCTATTGGACTTTGCTATAGTCCCACTAGTGCAAAGACATTTGCAGAGCGCGTCTGCCTGCGTTGCACACTACAACTCATTCTAACCAAGCCATTATACTAGCAAACACTCAGTGTACCTAGTGGCATCCTATACGTGGCTATTGGACTTTGCTATAGTCCCACTAGTGCAAAGACATTTGCAGAGCGCGTCTGCCTGCGTTGCACACTACAACTCATTCTAACCAAGCCATTATACTAGCAAACACTCAGTGTACCTAGTGGCATCCTATACGTGGCTATTGGACTTTGCTATAGTCCCACTAGTGCAAAGACATTTGCAGAGCGCGTCTGCCTGCGTTGCACACTACAACTCATTCTAACCAAGCCATTATACTAGCAAACACTCAGTGTACCTAGTGGCATCCTATACGTGGCTATTGGACTTTGCTATAGTCCCACTAGTGCAAAGACATTTGCAGAGCGCGTCTGCCTGCGTTGCACACTACAACTCATTCTAACCAAGCCATTATACTAGCAAACACTCAGTGTACCTAGTGGCATCCTATACGTGGCTATTGGACTTTGCTATAGTCCCACTAGTGCAAAGACATTTGCAGAGCGCGTCTGCCTGCATTGCACACTACAACTCATTCTAACCAAGCCATTATACTAGCAAACACTCAGTGTACCTAGTGGCATCCTATACGTGGCTATTGGACTTTGCTATAGTCCCACTAGTGCAAAGACATTTGCAGAGCGCGTCTGCCTGCGTTGCACACTACAACTCATTCTAACCAAGCCATTATACTAGCAAACACTCAGTGTACCTAGTGGCATCCTATACGTGGCTATTGGACTTTGCTATAGTCCCACTAGTGCAAAGACATTTGCAGAGCGCGTCTGCCTGCATTGCACACTACAACTCATTCTAACCAAGCCATTATACTAGCAAACACTCAGTGTACCTAGTGGCATCCTATACGTGGCTATTGGACTTTGCTATAGTCCCACTAGTGCAAAGACATTTGCAGAGCGCGTCTGCCTGCGTTGCACACTACAACTCATTCTAACCAAGCCATTATACTAGCAAACACTCAGTGTACCTAGTGGCATCCTATACGTGGCTATTGGACTTTGCTATAGTCCCACTAGTGCAAAGACATTTGCAGAGCGCGTCTGCCTGCGTTGCACACTACAACTCATTCTAACCAAGCCATTATACTAGCAAACACTCAGTGTACCTAGTGGCATCCTAAACGTGGCTATTGGACTTTGCTATAGTCCCACTAGTGCAAAGACATTTGCAGCACCTCTGCCTGCATTGCACACTCCAACTCATTATAACTAAGCCATTATACTAGCAAACACTCAGTGTACCTAGTGGCATCCTATACGTGGCTATTGGACTTTGCTATAGTCCCACTAGTGCAAAGACATTTGCAGCACGTCTGCCTGCGTTGCACACTCCAACTAATTATAACTAAGTTGCATTGTCAGGGATATTTATTCTTTATTATTCTGCTGTTAATAAAGCTAGACCACCACTGCAATCTTCACCACCTCTCAATTTTTACTACCACATTTTCAGTCCACAATCTTGTCGCAATCAACATGAGTGGCAAAATGACAGATGCTGGTGGAAAGGGGAAGAGGCGTGGTGGAAAAGGCAAAAAAGGTTTTGTCCGTGGGGAAGGTGGCAAAGCTCCATTATCATCTGCTGAAGATAGACCATCTACCAGCAAAAGTAAGATGTCTACTACTTACCGTGGACAATCCGATGTGCTCCCTTTTTTACGGACACGAACAACAGGAAGAAAGGTAGATGATGGGCAAAAAAGGAAAATGCTTGAATGGATCTCAAGTGGTCCAACAAGTGCCCTCTCAGCCACTTCAAGTACCGCATCCAAAAAACACCAGTCCTCTGAGTTGTCATCCCAATCACACTTGATTTCTCCCAGCTCTGAAGTCTCCATCAGCCCTGCACAGTATGGTGGAACTGAGATGGCTGAGTCTGCAGAGCTGTTCAGTCACACTATAGCCTGGGAATCAGAGGTCTGCTCCCAAGCTACAGTGAGTACAGAACAGGAAATGGTCTGCAGTGATGCCCAGAACCTTTGTGACTCAGATTCAGGCCGTGAGGACCAAGTTTCTGAGCATAATGTTGACCCTTTGTCACAAACTGTAACACCTGTGGTTATAGACAATGAGGAACATACTGATGAAGATGAGACGCAGATACCCGATTGGGATGACAACTTAAATATTCCGTCAGGGCAAGAAGAGGCTCGGTCTGAGGGGGAGGGGAGTGCAAACACAACAATTGATGATGACGTTCTAGATCCCACCTACTGTCAACCCCCAGTCAGGCACTCGAGGAGGTCAACAGAGGCGGTGGAGGAGGATGCAACCGACGACGAAGTTACCTTGCGCCTTCCTGGACAGAGTCGGAGCACTGGTAGCACGTCTACAACTGCATCCTCAGCCACCACTCTGCCTATGAGCATTATTCGGGGTGGATCAACAGGTCGCATGGCCTCTAAGCCTTGCCTAGCCTGGTCCTTTTTTCACATCGAAAAAGATCGCCCAACTCATGTGATATGTAACATTTGTCATGATTCTCTTAGTAGAGGTCAAAAGCTCAGCAGTTTGACAACTTCTTCCATGAATCGTCACATGAATAAATATCATAAGTCCCGGTGGGAAGCTCACCGTGCTGCAATGCGGCCTAGCGGAGCGAACCATCCACCGCCCGCCCCTTCCACTGCATCCGCGCGCTCTTCATCTTCTAGGACTGTGGGGACAGCTGCCACACCTGTTTTTCCACGCAAAACTTCCACCACTGTAACCGCAACAGGCAGTTTGCTTGTAAGGTCGTCAGTTGGTTTGGAAGGGGAAACAAGTGAGTGTGTACAGCTCTCTCAGACATCGATAGCACCAACGTTGGATGAAGGCAACATCATGTCTCCGCCTGCACTTTCCTCACAAACCTGCATTTTTCCAGGGACACCCTACTCAACACCGTCTACACACAGCAGCCAGATCTCTGTCCCTCAGATGTGGTCAAATAAAAGGCCACTTCCTCCGACCCATGACAAAGCTAAGAGGTTGACTCTATCCCTCTGTAAGCTGTTGGCTACCGAAATGCTGCCTTTCCGCCTAGTGGACACACAGGATTTTAGAGACCTTATGTCTGTCGCTGTGCCCCAGTACCAGATGCCTAGTCGCCACTACTTCTCTAAGAAAGGTGTGCCCGCGCTACACCAGCATGTCGCACACAACATCACCGCTTCCTTGAGAAACTCTGTGTGTGAATGGGTGCATTTCACCACCGATACTTGGACCAGTAAGCATGGACAGGGACGTTACATGTCGCTGACTGGGCACTGGGTAACTATGGTGATAGATGGTGAAGGGTCTGCTGCACAAGTCTTGCCGTCCCCACGACTTGTGTGTCAATCCTCTGTCTGTCCAAGTTCCGCCACTGCTTCTGCATCCTCCACCTCATCTGGGTCCTCCACCTCCGCCCCAAGCCTGCCTGGTCAGGCCACCAGCGTTCTCACTGCGCAGAAGGAATCACGCACCCCTCATTACTATGCTGGCAGCAGAGCGCAACGGCATCAGGCGGTCTTTAGCTTGACATGTCTTGGTAATAAGAGTCACACAGCTGAGGAGTTGTGGTCAGCTTTGCGGTCCGAGTTTAATAAATGGTTGTCTCCACTCAAACTGCAGCCTGGTAAGGCCGTGTGCGACAATGCTGCAAACCTGGGTGCGGCACTTCGCCTGGGCAAGGTGACACACGTACCTTGTATGGCTCACGTGTTGAACCTTGTCGTGCAGCAATTTTTAACACACTATCCCGGCCTAGATGGCCTTCTGAACAGGGCACGAAAACTGTCAGCTCACTTCCGCCGTTCAAGCGCCGCAGCAGAGCGACTTGCATCGCTCCAGAAGTCTTTCGGCCTGCCGGTTCATCGCCTGAAATGCGATGTGGCAACACGCTGGAATTCAACTCTCCACATGTTACAGCGACTGTGGCAGCACCGCAGAGCCCTGGTGCAATACGTCATGACGTATAGCCTGGGCCAACGAGATGCAGAGGTGGGGCAGATCACCCTGATGGAGTGGTCTCAGATCAAGGACCTATGCACCCTTCTGCACAGTTTCGACATGGCGACGAATATGTTTAGCTCTGACAATGCCATTATCAGCATGACGATTCCAGTCATTTACATGCTGGAGCACACGCTAAACACTATTCGGAGTCAGGGGGTGGGACAACATGAAGGGGAGGAACTACAGGAGGATTCATATGCGCAAGGGACAACAACATCACGAAGGTCCAGACGTTCATCATCACCAACGCAGCAGGCATGGGACCATGGGGGACAGGGATCGACAAGGGCGCATAGTAGCAGGCGAAATGTTGAGCAAGGTGCAGGAGAACATGAAGAAATGGAGGACGAACTGTCCATGGACATGGAAGACTCAGCGGATGAGGGAGACCTTGGTCAAATTTCAGTTGAAAGAGGTTGGGGTCAGATGTCAGAGGAAGAAAGAACGGGTAGCACCTCTATGCCACAAACACAGCATGGACTTGGTCCGCATGGCTGCGCAAGACACATGAGTGCCTTTTTGTTGCACTACCTCCAACATGACAGTCGTATTGTCAAAATTAGAAGTGATGATGACTACTGGATTGCCACACTATTAGATCCCCGGTACAAGTCCAAATTTTGTGACATAATTCCAGCCATAGAAAGGGACGCACGTATGCAGGAGTATCAGCAGAAGCTGTTACTAGATCTTAGCTCGGCTTTTCCACCAAACAACCGTGCAGGTGCAGGGAGTGAATCTCCCAGTTGTAACTTGACAAACATGGGACGGTCTCGTCATCTTCAACAGTCTACCCGTACCAGTAGGACCTTTTCTGGTGCCGGTAACAGCAATTTTATGGAATCTTTTCATAATTTTTTTAGACCCTCTTTTGCAAGGCCACCAGAGACAACAAGTCTGACACATAGTCAACGGCTGGAGAGGATGATACAGGAGTATCTCCAAATGAACATCGATGCCATGACTGTGCAACTGGAGCCTTGCTCCTTTTGGGCTTCAAACCTACAAAAATGGCCAGAGCTCGCAACTTACGCCTTGGAGATTTTGTCGTGTCCAGCTGCCAGCGTTGTCTCTGAACGTGTATTCAGTGCTGCTGGGTGTGTGCTGACAGATAAGCGCACGCGTCTGTCCAGTGACAATGTGGACAGACTGACGTTCATCAAAATGAACAAGTCATGGATCCAGAAGGAATTTACTACCCCTGTGTCATCCTGGGGAGAGTAAATGCTTGTGGATTTTTGAATGTGCTTGATGCAAATCAAAACATCCTGTTTGCAACTAGGGCCCAAGTGCTGCCACTGATGGGGTGGGTGTCTGTGTGGCCCAATTTTTGGAAAAAAGGGAGACTCCGCTTGGAGTAACCCTTGCTTGCTGTGTTTTTAAAAGAAGCCAAGATGAACAGAGCTGGGATCAGGAAAGACTTTGCTACCTACCCCGGTGTCATCCTGTGGACGGCTAAGAATAGCGTATTTTTGAATGTGCTTGATGCAAATCAAAACATCCTGTTTGCAACTAGGGCCCAAGTGCTGCCACTGATGGGGTGGGTGTCTGTGTGGCCCAATTTTTGGAAAAAAGGGAGACTCCGCTTGGAGTAACCCTTGCTTACATTGTTTTTAAAAGAAGCCAAGATGAACAAGTCATGGGTCAGCAAAGACTTTGCTACCTACCCCGGTGTCATCCTGGGGACGGCTAAGAATAGCGTATTTTTGAATGTGCTTGATGCAAATCAAAACATCCTGTTTGCAACTAGGGCCCAAGTGCTGCCACTGATGGGGTGGGTGTCTGTGTGGCCCAATTTTTGGAAAAAAGGGAGACTCCGCTTGGAGTAACCCTTGCTTGCTGTGTTTTTAAAAGAAGCCAAGATGAACAGAGCTGGGATCAGGAAAGACTTTGCTACCTACCCCGGTGTCATCCTGGGGACGGCTAAGAATAGCGTATTTTTGAATGTGCTTGATGCAAATCAAAACATCCTGTTTGCAACTAGGGCCCAAGTGCTGCCACTGATGGGGTGGGTGTCTGTGTGGCCCAATTTTTGGAAAAAAGGGAGACTCCGCTTGGAGTAACCCTTGCTTGCTGTGTTTTTAAAAGAAGCCAAGATGAACAGAGCTGGGATCAGGAAAGACTTTGCTACCTACCCCGGTGTCATCCTGTGGACGGCTAAGAATAGCGTATTTTTGAATGTGCTTGATGCAAATCTAGCTGTGAAGTGTACAACTGGGGCCCAAGTGCTGCCACTGAAGGGGTGGGTGTGTGTGGGGCCCAATTTTTGGAAAAAAGGGAGACTCCGCTTGGAGTAACCCTTGCTTGCTGTGTTTTTAAAAGAAGCCAAGATGAACAGAGCTGGGATCAGGAAAGACTTTGCTACCTACCCCAGTGTCATCCTGGGGACGGCTAAGAATAGCGTATTTTTGAATGTGCTTGATGCAAATCAAAACATCCTGTTTGCAACTAGGGCCCAAGTGCTGCCACTGATGGGGTGGGTGTCTGTGTGGCCCAATTTTTGGAAAAAAGGGAGACTCCGCTTGGAGTAACCCTTGCTTGCTGTGTTTTTAAAAGAAGCCAAGATGAACAGAGCTGGGATCAGGAAAGACTTTGCTACCTACCCCGGTGTCATCCTGTGGACGGCTAAGAATAGCGTATTTTTGAATGTGCTTGATGCAAATCAAAACATCCTGTTTGCAACTAGGGCCCAAGTGCTGCCACTGATGGGGTGGGTGTCTGTGTGGCCCAATTTTTGGAAAAAAGGGAGACTCCGCTTGGAGTAACCCTTGCTTGCTGTGTTTTTAAAAGAAGCCAAGATGAACAGAGCTGGGATCAGGAAAGACTTTGCTACCTACCCCGGTGTCATCCTGGGGACGGTTAAGAATAGCGTATTTTTGAATGTGCTTGATGCAAATCTAGCTGTGAAGTGTACAACTGGGGCCCAAGTGCTGCCACTGAAGGGGTGGGTGTGTGTGGGGCCCAATTTTTGGAAAAAAGGGAGACTCCGCTTGGAGTAACCCTTGCTTGCTGTGTTTTTAAAAGAAGCCAAGATGAACAGAGCTGGGATCAGGAAAGACTTTGCTACCTACCCCGGTGTCATCCTGTGGACGGCTAAGAATAGCGTATTTTTGAATGTGCTTGATGCAAATCAAAACATCCTGTTTGCAACTAGGGCCCAAGTGCTGCCACTGATGGGGTGGGTGTCTGTGTGGCCCAATTTTTGGAAAAAAGGGAGACTCCGCTTGGAGTAACCCTTGCTTGCTGTGTTTTTAAAAGAAGCCAAGATGAACAGAGCTGGGATCAGGAAAGACTTTGCTACCTACCCCGGTGTCATCCTGTGGACGGCTAAGAATAGCGTATTTTTGAATGTGCTTGATGCAAATCAAAACATCCTGTTTGCAACTAGGGCCCAAGTGCTGCCACTGATGGGGTGGGTGTCTGTGTGGCCCAATTTTTGGAAAAAAGGGAGACTCCGCTTGGAGTAACCCTTGCTTACATTGTTTTTAAAAGAAGCCAAGATGAACAAGTCATGGGTCAGCAAAGACTTTGCTACCTACCCCGGTGTCATCCTGGGGACGGCTAAGAATAGCGTATTTTTGAATGTGCTTGATGCAAATCAAAACATCCTGTTTGCAACTAGGGCCCAAGTGCTGCCACTGATGGGGTGGGTGTCTGTGTGGCCCAATTTTTGGAAAAAAGGGAGACTCCGCTTGGAGTAACCCTTGCTTGCTGTGTTTTTAAAAGAAGCCAAGATGAACAGAGCTGGGATCAGGAAAGACTTTGCTACCTACCCCGGTGTCATCCTGGGGACGGCTAAGAATAGCGTATTTTTGAATGTGCTTGATGCAAATCAAAACATCCTGTTTGCAACTAGGGCCCAAGTGCTGCCACTGATGGGGTGGGTGTCTGTGTGGCCCAATTTTTGGAAAAAAGGGAGACTCCGCTTGGAGTAACCCTTGCTTGCTGTGTTTTTAAAAGAAGCCAAGATGAACAGAGCTGGGATCAGGAAAGACTTTGCTACCTACCCCGGTGTCATCCTGTGGACGGCTAAGAATAGCGTATTTTTGAATGTGCTTGATGCAAATCTAGCTGTGAAGTGTACAACTGGGGCCCAAGTGCTGCCACTGAAGGGGTGGGTGTGTGTGGGGCCCAATTTTTGGAAAAAAGGGAGACTCCGCTTGGAGTAACCCTTGCTTGCTGTGTTTTTAAAAGAAGCCAAGATGAACAGAGCTGGGATCAGGAAAGACTTTGCTACCTACCCCGGTGTCATCCTGGGGACGGCTAAGAATAGCGTATTTTTGAATGTGCTTGATGCAAATCAAAACATCCTGTTTGCAACTAGGGCCCAAGTGCTGCCACTGATGGGGTGGGTGTCTGTGTGGCCCAATTTTTGGAAAAAAGGGAGACTCCGCTTGGAGTAACCCTTGCTTGCTGTGTTTTTAAAAGAAGCCAAGATGAACAGAGCTGGGATCAGGAAAGACTTTGCTACCTACCCCGGTGTCATCCTGTGGACGGCTAAGAATAGCGTATTTTTGAATGTGCTTGATGCAAATCAAAACATCCTGTTTGCAACTAGGGCCCAAGTGCTGCCACTGATGGGGTGGGTGTCTGTGTGGCCCAATTTTTGGAAAAAAGGGAGACTCCGCTTGGAGTAACCCTTGCTTACATTGTTTTTAAAAGAAGCCAAGATGAACAAGTCATGGGTCAGCAAAGACTTTGCTACCTACCCCGGTGTCATCCTGGGGACGGCTAAGAATAGCGTATTTTTGAATGTGCTTGATGCAAATCAAAACATCCTGTTTGCAACTAGGGCCCAAGTGCTGCCACTGATGGGGTGGGTGTCTGTGTGGCCCAATTTTTGGAAAAAAGGGAGACTCCGCTTGGAGTAACCCTTGCTTGCTGTGTTTTTAAAAGAAGCCAAGATGAACAGAGCTGGGATCAGGAAAGACTTTGCTACCTACCCCGGTGTCATCCTGGGGACGGCTAAGAATAGCGTATTTTTGAATGTGCTTGATGCAAATCAAAACATCCTGTTTGCAACTAGGGCCCAAGTGCTGCCACTGATGGGGTGGGTGTCTGTGTGGCCCAATTTTTGGAAAAAAGGGAGACTCCGCTTGGAGTAACCCTTGCTTGCTGTGTTTTTAAAAGAAGCCAAGATGAACAGAGCTGGGATCAGGAAAGACTTTGCTACCTACCCCGGTGTCATCCTGTGGACGGCTAAGAATAGCGTATTTTTGAATGTGCTTGATGCAAATCTAGCTGTGAAGTGTACAACTGGGGCCCAAGTGCTGCCACTGAAGGGGTGGGTGTGTGTGGGGCCCAATTTTTGGAAAAAAGGGAGACTCCGCTTGGAGTAACCCTTGCTTGCTGTGTTTTTAAAAGAAGCCAAGATGAACAGAGCTGGGATCAGGAAAGACTTTGCTACCTACCCCGGTGTCATCCTGGGGACGGCTAAGAATAGCGTATTTTTGAATGTGCTTGATGCAAATCAAAACATCCTGTTTGCAACTAGGGCCCAAGTGCTGCCACTGATGGGGTGGGTGTCTGTGTGGCCCAATTTTTGGAAAAAAGGGAGACTCCGCTTGGAGTAACCCTTGCTTGCTGTGTTTTTAAAAGAAGCCAAGATGAACAGAGCTGGGATCAGGAAAGACTTTGCTACCTACCCCGGTGTCATCCTGGGGACGGCTAAGAATAGCGTATTTTTGAATGTGCTTGATGCAAATCAAAACATCCTGTTTGCAACTAGGGCCCAAGTGCTGCCACTGATGGGGTGGGTGTCTGTGTGGCCCAATTTTTGGAAAAAAGGGAGACTCCGCTTGGAGTAACCCTTGCTTGCTGTGTTTTTAAAAGAAGCCAAGATGAACAGAGCTGGGATCAGGAAAGACTTTGCTACCTACCCCGGTGTCATCCTGTGGACGGCTAAGAATAGCGTATTTTTGAATGTGCTTGATGCAAATCAAAACATCCTGTTTGCAACTAGGGCCCAAGTGCTGCCACTGATGGGGTGGGTGTCTGTGTGGCCCAATTTTTGGAAAAAAGGGAGACTCCGCTTGGAGTAACCCTTGCTTGCTGTGTTTTTAAAAGAAGCCAAGATGAACAGAGCTGGGATCAGGAAAGACTTTGCTACCTACCCCGGTGTCATCCTGGGGACGGTTAAGAATAGCGTATTTTTGAATGTGCTTGATGCAAATCTAGCTGTGAAGTGTACAACTGGGGCCCAAGTGCTGCCACTGAAGGGGTGGGTGTGTGTGGGGCCCAATTTTTGGAAAAAAGGGAGACTCCGCTTGGAGTAACCCTTGCTTGCTGTGTTTTTAAAAGAAGCCAAGATGAACAGAGCTGGGATCAGGAAAGACTTTGCTACCTACCCCGGTGTCATCCTGGGGACGGATAAGAATGGCGTATTTTTGAATGTGCTTGATGCAAATCTAGCTGTGAAGTGTACAACTGGGGCACAACTGCTGCCACTGAAGGGGTGGGTGTGTGGGGCCCAATTTTTGGAAAAAAGGGAGACTCCGCTTGGAGTCACCTTGCGGTGTTTTACATGACTTTAGAAGGGCGTGCCATGCCTATATCTGTGTGTCCTCCTCTTTTTCCTTGTCCAGCTGTTTTGTTTTCGCATGAGTACATGTCCTTGTCACTTTCCCATGTGTTTGTGTTGTGTTGTGAGTTGTTTGTCACCTTTTGGACACCTTTGAGGGTGTTTTCTAGGTGTTTTACTGTGTTTGTGATTGCCTGCCATTGTTTCCTATGGGCTCGAGTTCGGTTCGTCGAACGTTCGACGAGCCGAACTCGAGCCAGACCCCCCGTTCGGCGAACCGCCTCGAGCCGAACCGGGACCGGTTCGCTCATCTCTAATCATTATCATTGGAGATTTGAATGCCAAAGTGGGCCCCAGTAAACATAGAACTTTTGTTGGAAACTTTGGACTTGGTAAACGAGGCTGGAGGAATATTCATTGACTTTTGTATGACAAATCAACTTTCCATTATGAACACCTTCTTCCAAAATCACAAATAGAGACTTTACACATGCACTTCACTGAACGAGGCTTATAACAATCAGATTGACTACATAAGTGTCCGCGAAAGACGGAGGTCTTTGATCATTACTGGGAAAATAAAGCCAGGAGCTGACTGTGGAACTGATCATAACTTTTGCCAGCAAAGATTAAAGTCAAGTTGCACAAACGGACTAGACAACAGGTCATTTCCAACTTCGATTTTACTAACATACCTGAAAATTTTTGGAATGGTCTGACCAAACAATTTACATCACCGGACAAGGATGAAAGAAAGCCTGTGGCATTATGGACACATTTAAAGAATAATATTACTAAGCAAGCCAGAACGTCAATAACAAAATGGCAAAAAAGACTTCTCAACCATGGTTAACAAAATAGACCCTAAAGATCATGGAAGAAAGATGAATGGGAAAAGGTAACAAGCAGGACGCAGACAGCATTAGTAAAAGACAAGAATGAGCCATTCTAGCCATTCAGACAAAGAACTTTTTACCAAAGATATGTACAGAGATAGAAATTGGACATCTGAATGGCAAGACCAGGAAGGCGTACTAAAACATCAAGAGATCAAAAGAGAGATGACCAAAGTGTCAACCAAAAGTGGGTATGTTGAAAGACGCCAAGGGGAACAAACTAACTGAGCCAGAACAGATCAAGGAAAGATGGAAAGAATACATGGAGCACCATTACAAGAATGACTTGTGATACGGGAAGTAACTCAGACTGGAAATGATAGCTAACAGAATATCTTGAAAGACTAAATCATTGCTGAGATTAAAGCTTCTGGGAAAAGCACAAAGTACCTGGATTGACAATACTCCAATAGAGCTAATAAAGTCTTCTGAAGCAGCAATTGATGTCTCATCACATGCCTGTGTCAACAGAAATGAACAACTGATAAATGACCCAAGGACTGAACAAGATCATTGTTTATTCCTTGTTCGAAGAAGGGAGATGCTACCGTCTATGGTAACTATCAGACTATTGCGCTCATACCTCATGCCAGCAAAACACTACTGAAGATCCTACAAAGATGGCTACAACCTTACTGTGATAAAGAGCTGCCAGAGGAACAAGCAGGATTCAGAAAAGCCAGAGGACAAGAGATGTAATTGCTAACATTAGATGGATAAAGGAAAAGGCCATAGAATACAACAAGGAGCTCTATTTTAGCTTCATCGATTACAGCAAAGCCAGTGTTGATCACCAGAAACTTTTGAATACCATGAATGATATAGGTGTGCCAAACCACCTGATCAACCTCATCAGGAACCTTTACATCAACCAAAAAGCAACAGTCCAAATGGCACATGTTGACACGGCATGTTTCAAAGAAGAGGGAGGCGTCAGACAAGTCTGCATCCTGTCACCATTTCTCATTCATTTTTATGCAGAAGGTATTTTCAGGAAGTCTGGACTTGTTGAGAAAGAAGAAGGAATCAAATTTAGTGGACAAGTCATCAACAATCATTAATACGCAGATGAAGCACCATTGACAGCAACAAGCATAGATGGAATGAAGGACTTGTTAAGAAGTGTCAAGATGGAAAGCTGAAACATGGGAGTCCTATTCAATACAAAGAAGTTAAACAAACTGACTATTACTAAGAACAACTGAGACACATTTGAGATGGACCGCGATGAACTGGAAGTTGTAAAGGACTTCAACCTACTCGGATTTATAATGATTCAAGGTGCAGCAACAAAACCAGAAGTCAATAGGAGAATACCGTATTTTTCGGACCATAAGACGCACTTTTTTCCCCCAAATGTTGGGGGAAAGGTGGGGGTGCATCTTATGGTCTGACTATAGGGCTGCGGCCGGGAATGAGGGTGCTGCGGTGGAGCGCGTCATCGGGGGCACGAGCAGGCTGTAGCAGCGCCTGCCGTGACCACGTGGGCCCGCTCATTACATATGGACGCCCATCCTACCGCCCAGAAGCCGGAGCAGATAGGTGGGCGGGGTGATGGGCGGGGACGCGCGCATAGTAAAGAGCCGGTCCGCATGATCACCCCTGGCAATTACAGCCTGTAGTGATCATGTGCGGCTGTATTCACTGCTCCCCACGCGTCATCATCAGCGCGGGGTGCAGTGAATCAGTGTACTCACCCGTCCCCGTGTGTGGAGCCGCCCCCATGCTGCACGCGATGACTTCCTGTCTGTGCCGGTCAGCTGATCTGTGCTGATCAGCTGATCGGCACAGACAGGAAGACATCGCGATGTTGCAGGGGAACGGCTCCACACACACAGGTCAGTGGCGTGGTACAGGTGAGTATAAACGTTTATTTTTTTTTCTCTGTGCTATAGGATATAGGCCATATACCAGAATGGTATATGAGCACGATGGGGGCATATAGCAGGATGGGAGTATATGAGCAGGATGGATGGGGGGTATATGAACAGGATGGGGGTATATGAACAAGATGGGGGGTATATGAACAGGATATGGATATATGACCAGGATAAGAGTATATGAGCAGGATGGATGGGGGGTATATGAACAGGATGGGGGGTATATGAACAGGATGGGGGGTATATCAACAGGATGGGGGTATATGAACAGGATGGGAGTATATGAGCAGGATGGATGGGGGGTATATGAACAGGATGGGGGGTATATGAACAGGATGGGGGGTATATGAACAGGATGGGGGTATATGAACAGGATGGGGGTATATGAACAGGATGGGGGTATATGAACAGAATGGATGGGGGGTATATGAACAGGATGGGAGTATATGAACAGGATGGGGGTATATGAACAGGATGGGGGGTATATGAACAGGATATGGATATATGACCAGGATAAGAGTATATGAGCAGGATGGATGGGGGGTATATGAACAGGATGGGGGGTATATGAACAGGATGGGGGGTATATCAACAGGATGGGGGTATATGAACAGGATGGGAGTATATGAGCAGGATGGATGGGGGGTATATGAACAGAATGGGGGGTATATGAACAGGATGGGGGGTATATGAACAGGATGGGGGGTATATGAACAGGATGGGGGTATATGAACAGGATGGGGGTATATGAACAGGATGGGGGTATATGAACAGAATGGATGGGGGGTATATGAACAGGATGGGAGTATATGAACAGGATGGGGGTATATGAACAGGATGGGGGGTATATGAACAGGATGGGGTGTATATCAACAGGATGGGGGTATATGAACAGGATGGGGGTATATGAACAGGATGGGGGTATATGAACAGGATGGGGGTATATGAACAGAATGGATGGGGGGTATATGAACAGGATGGGAGTATATGAACAGGATGGGGGTATATGAACAGGATGGGGGGTATATGAACAGGATATGGATATATGACCAGGATAAGAGTATATGAGCAGGATGGATGGGGGGTATATGAACAGGATGGGGGGTATATGAACAGGATGGGGGGTATATCAACAGGATGGGGGTATATGAACAGGATGGGAGTATATGAGCAGGATGGATGGGGGGTATATGAACAGAATGGGGGGGTATATGAACAGGATGGGGGGTATATGAACAGGATGGGGGTATATGAACAGGATGGGGGTATATGAACAGGATGGGGGTATATGAACAGAATGGATGGGGGGTATATGAACAGGATGGGAGTATATGAACAGGATGGGGGTATATGAACAGGATGGGGGGTATATGAACAGGATGGGGTGTATATCAACAGGATGGGGGTATATGAACAGGATGGGAGTATATGAGCAGAATGGATGGGGGGTATATGAACAGGATGGGGGGTATATGAACAGGATGGGGGGTATATGAACAGGATGGGGGTATATGAACAGGATGGGGGTATATGAACAGGATGGGGGTATATGAACAGAATGGATGGGGGGGTATATGAACAGGATGGGAGTATATGAACAGGATGGGGGTATATGAACAGGATGGGGGTATATGAACAGGATGGGGGTATATGAACAGGATGGGGGTATATGAACAGGATGGGAGTATATGAACAGGATGGAAGTATATGAACAGGATGGGGGTATATGAGCAGGATGGATGGGGGGTATATGAACAGGATGGGGGTATATGAACAGGATGGGGGTATATGAACAGGATGGGGGTATATGAACAGAATGGATGGGGGGGTATATGAACAGGATGGGAGTATATGAACAGGATGGGGGTATATGAACAGGATGGGGGTATATGAACAGGATGGGGGTATATGAACAGGATGGGGGTATATGAACAGGATGGGAGTATATGAACAGGATGGGAGTATATGAACAGGATGGGGGTATATGAGCAGGATGGATGGGGGGTATATGAACAGGATGGGGGTATATGAACAGGATGGGAGTATACTGTATGAGCAGGATGGATGGGGGAATATGACCAGGATGGATGGGGGGTATATCAATAGGATAGGGTATATGAACAGGATGGGAGTATATGAGCATATACAAGGCTGGAGGATCATTACCAGGATGGGGTACCTTAGTAGAGAATTTGGGGATATTACTCCCATAATAGTGTCAGCAGCAGATCCTCGCCCCATAACAGTGTGTCATGACCACATTTTTTTGCTTAAAGTTTTATTTTCCTATTTTTCTCCTCTAAAACCAGGGTGTGTCTTATAGTCCGTTGCGTCTTATAGTCCGAAAAATACGGTAGCTATTGACAAATCAATAATTAATATTCTGTATTGTATGAATTCGGAGTTTTGTAGGATCTTCATATAGTATTCTATATTATTATCTAGACATGCTGTTTTAAAATGTTTTTAATCCTAGTTGATCACTCTGAATTTAATTAATAAATATTGATTCTCTATATACCGTATTTTTCGCATTATAAGATACACTTTTGTTCCCCCAAATTTTGGGGGAAAGTAGGGAGTGCGTCTTATAATCCGAATATATGGATTATATACTGCAGGGCCCTGGGGAGGTGGGGGCAGCTCTGGACCGGTGCTTGGGACTGAGGCAGACTGGTCGAGACTGCAGGAGGCAGCGGGAGATCTCCCGCTTTCGCTCATACAATATGCACTGCCGCTGTCCATCACTATGGTGCTGAAACTGCACCGCGGTGATGGGCTGGGGGAGCGGCGCATATTATATGTGCCTGCGCCCCCCTGTGATGGCACATGCCATCCCCCTGTGTTAGATATGGCCCCCATGCTGCTGCCCATCCTAAAATAAAAAAGCTTTACTTACCTTCTCTAGCGCTAATCTCCGGTGTCCCCCCGGTCTCCCTGCTGCTGCTGTGATCAGGCACATAGAGAAGATGTCACTCTGCTGTGCCAATCACATGACCAGCACCGAGAAGCAGGAAGTGGAGGACCTCAGCAGCACGGAGATAGACACGAGGGAGGATAGCGCTGGAGAAGGGAAGTAAAGAGTTTTTTATTTTACTAAGGGCAGCAGCATGGGGGCCATATCAAACACAGGGGGATGTGTGCCACACATAGGGGGCCATGAGCAGCACAGGGGGACGTGTGCCATCCATAAGGGGCCATTGGCAGCACAGGTGGATTTATGCCATCCATAGGGGGCCACGGGCAGCACAGGGGCATGTGTGCCAACCATAGGGGGCCATGTGCAGCACATGGGGACATGTGCCGCCCATAGGGGGCCATGGGCAGCACAGGGGTATGTGTGCCATCCATAGGGGGCCATCGGCAGCACAGGGGGACGTGTGCCATCTATAGGAGACCTATGCCAGCTGTATGGGATGTGTGCCAGCTATAGGGGACGTGTGCCAGCTATAGGGGACGTGTGCCAGCAATAGGAGACTTGTGCCAGCGATAGGGGATGTGTGGCATAAATAGGGGACATTTGCCATAAATAGAGGACATGTGCCATCAACGGGGACATGTGCCATCACTGGGGGACATGTGGCATCACAGGGGGACATGTGGCATCACAGGGGGACATGTGGCATCACAGGGGGACATGTGCCAGCACAAAGGGGCTATATTCAATATAAGGGGACCATATCAAGATTAAGGGGGCTAATTTTAGGATGGGGGGCTATGAGGGACATATACCCTATATGATTTGTCAGACAGACACTGGCATTATAAGAAGGTCCCCATTTAACATAAAAAAAAATGTTCTCTTTTCCTTCACCAAATTTGGGGGTGCGTTTTATAATCAGGTGCGCCTTATAAAACGAAAAATACGGTATTAGTTTTCAGTATTATTACATGGGGTTTATTGTGCTATTATATATACCCCTGTTTTTTCTTTCTACAAAATCACTGGATAAGTTCTTAAAATCGAAGAACATTTCACTGGTGACAAATACATGGCTTGTACATGTTTCTCTGCCAATTTACTGGTCAGTCAAGTTATTAAAGTAATTTGTATTTATTAAAGGATTTATATTTGACTACAAATTACATTAATACCTTCTTGTACTCAAATGCAATTATTATGCTCCTTAACTACTTTTGCATGGCTTGTACAAAGTCTTGTCTTTTCTGTGATAACATGTGGATGCGAAACATGGACGATAAATGAACAAGACAGAAGAAGAGTTAATGCCTTCAAAATGTACTGGGGGAGGATTTTATCAATACCATGAATGGCAAGAAAAACAAATCAATTTTGGAACAAATTAATTGAGACATGTCACTTGGAGCAAGGATCACCAAGCTCCAACTTGCCTACTTTGAGCACATCATACAAAGAGAGCAATCACTGGAGAAGGACATCATAGACAGAAGAATAGACGGAACAAGGCAAAGAGGAAAACTAGCAACCCGATGACTTGATACAATCAACAAATTGGTGGAGAAGAATCTGGTGGACTTATCTAGGCTGCACAAGATCGAACTTCCTACAGAGCGTCCATCCATTAAGTCACCATGGCCCAAGAACAAGCTGAATAATAATTAAATAATAATAAATAATAATATGATTCTCCAGGTCAGAATAATTACAGCTATATGAAACTTATTCAGTTCCTTTAATCCTTCAGTGGTTAAAACAATTCTGAACTCAATAAAAAAAATCATAATTTCCTGAAACCCCTAAGTTTTTATTTTTTGATGTAGCTATTTAATGTTTTTTTTGGGTGCAGTACATTATTTTTTATTCATATTATCTTGAGGCATGTTCAATATTTTGATCACTTGTTATTGTATTTTTTTGGGGGAAATGCAGCGACCAAAAAATGGCAATTCTGGACACTTAAATTCTGTTGTTAGTAATTGACAGCGGCATTTAAATGCTTAAACAACAGCGATCAGAGCTAAACCCAGTCGCTGCTGTTGGAGACAGCCAGTATCTGCCCTGTATGGAGCAAGCTTAGCTCCTGAGTCTATTCCATACACCCCACAAGCCACATGTAACAAAAATCTACATCACGGGTCATTGAAGGGATAAAAGCTTGATTTCTCAACCTTAGCACTGAGAAAGGTATCATTTTTAAGGCCCCGTTACACGCAACAATGTATCTAACGATATATCGCACATCCGGCATCGTTAGTGACGTTGTTGCGTGTGACACCAACGAGCGACCTTTAATGATGGAAAATACTCACCAAATCCTCCATCGTTGGCACGTCGTTCCTTTTCAAAAAATCGTTGATTGTTGAGGACGCAGGTTGTTCATCATTCCCGAGGCAGCACACATCGCTATGTGTGACACCTCGGGAACGACGAACTACAGCTTACCTGCAGCCGCCGGCAATGAGGAAGGAAGGAGGTGGGCGGGATGTTACGGCCGCTCATCTCCACCCCTCCGCTTCTATTGGGTGGCCGCTTAGTGATGCCACATGAACCACCCCCCTTAGAAAGGAGGCGGTTTGCCGGCCACAGCGACGTTGCTAGTTAGGTAAATCCGTGTGAGGGCTCCTAACGATATTGTGCGCCACGGGCAGCGATTTGCACGTGACGCACAAACGACGAGGGTGGGGACGCTCGCTAGCGATATCGCTGCGTGAAAAGCCCCCTTTTGTCTTTCATTAGGACCTATACAGCCATACCACTAGTTTCAGTAGTTAATTTGTCCTGACAGGTTCTTTTTAATATAAGTATAGTCCACACTTTGATGTACAACATATGGCAGAGTGAAAGAGGGCTTAGCGTACAATGAATTATTTTATAGTCATTGGCAATGAGGCTACTGGAATTTGTTCAGCCTTGTCCGTATTAACACTCATAATGTTGTACATTTTGGAGACATTTTCATCTTGATCTGGCATAGCCCCATGGTAAATCTCTGCATTTAATGTCTGGTTGATGTAAACATCTACATATTTACATATGCATAGAGAAAAGTCATTAGTGGAGTAATGATCCATTATATGGCTCCATGGAGAAAGTAATTCATATTTCCATAAACAGAATTCAACAGTAATTGAAGTTTCTGTATTGTCAATCATACTGTCGATTGCCTTGTCATGCAAAGCATTCTGTCTTCAAATTACCCGTGTAATTCAGGTTCTAGTAATTTATTTAGCTTAGCTGGATATTCAGGAGAGTGGGAGAAGAATGTGTTTAGCTTGGCTTCGTTTGTAAGCATAGTATATTTTCCTGTTGAAGAAAATAACTTAAAGAAGTTATCTGTTATTCCAAAAAAAGTCTGCTTTCTTCTCGGAAATAGCTCACTTTTGTTCATAATCTGTAACTGTTATTGCAACCAAGCCCTCTGACATAAAAAAAAGACTGAACTGCAATACCAGCCAAAACCTGTGCAAAGGGTGGCGGTATTTCTTGAAAATTCTGTTTTTCTAATCTCAGACAATTCCTGTCATGGGGTATGTGCCAATGGAAAAGGGGCTCCTAGGCTAACCCTAAGACAGGGGTCCCAGCGTTGTCCTTTATCTCGGAGGTAGGCTTGATGGTAGCCAGGATCGAGCCCTCAGTGTGACTCTGTCTCCAATCCAAGCCCTGATACTACTCCCCCTTCCAGGGAAACCCAGTAACGAAAACCCCACAAATAGGCATAGACAAGGGTAAACGAAAACTCATGCTCACTGCAAACAAGCACAAAGGAGGGACAGTATATGAACTGGGGAGTAATGCAAAAGGGGTAGGACCAACTCTAGCATTCTATGATTCTTTGTTTCTTTCCAGCTTCTTCTACATGCTATGAACCTTGGTAAGGGTGGGGGCAATTTGACATCTGCTATTGGGCCCCATGATTTCTATGTACACCACTGCTCCACTTACCATGTGCCATTTAACATACTTATATCTCCTCATGTTCAAGAGAGTGGATTTTCTCCACTCATGGCATTAGTGTCTGCAACGTTTCAACCTCAACAGTCTTACTCAAATACCTTTTTCTTTTTTCAATTTTCCATATAACTATATGAAAAAGGTATAACTTTTACCACCAGGACAAATGTTCGAGTCACACTTCCTATTGATTTTCTTCCTTTTAATATAGCCTAATTGGGGAGCTGCTTTTGGGGAATTGCATTGAAAAATTTGACTTTGGGTAGAATTGGGTAGGGGTTTTTCACATTTTTTTGTTTTTAGTTGTTCTTAAATGTTACTATTTTTTGTTAATTTGCACTATTTTATAGTACAACTTACTCTACAGAGGGAACAGGCTGCCACGGGAGGTAATCCTTAATTGAGGTGCAGTACCCTGTGGCGACCAGAGCCTTAGGGGCACCACACATACATAGGAGTTGTGCCTGTCACAATTCCACCAGATGAGCAGTAATTAAGCACCCACTCTCCCTCCTTAGGGTATCCCCCTATTCTGTGCTCAGGCCTTCAAATCTAGATTTCGTCACAGCCATTGTACAGACAAACACACACAGCTCTACTACAGTGATACTAAGCACACACAGTACTGCTACCATCATAGTGCACACACAATTCTGCTATCACCATACAACATATGTGTCGCCCTGGGCAAGCCAGGGGACACAGGTCACAACACCACCACACCCCACACTCCAGGTAGGCACATCACAGCTAACCACAAATCCTTGTTGCCTTCCTCCAGAGGTTGATGATGCACACCAGGGGGTGGGCCAGGCGGTTGGCTCCGCCCACCAAGGAGCTCACAGCTCTGGAGGCAGGAAGTAACCAGGCAGTCCAGCTAGGGACATGAGAGAGTGAACAGCAGATAGCCCCGGGCAGGGGAAGAGTGAAGTCTAGCTGAGGGCTAGAGTAAACAACCAAGAAGTGAAAGTGGAGGAAAGAAAAGGAGTAAAGGAGGAAAGCAAGAAGTGGTGACAGCGCAGAGAGTGTGCAAAGCCTGAGAGCCCAGCTGTGTGTAGGGCTAGAACAGCAAGGTCAGCGACGGCGGTGACTGTTTGGAGGGGGACAGTTTGGAAGTTCCTGGAAGGACCCCGTTGGCTGTGTGCCCGGTGGTCTGGAGCAGTGTTCCGAAGGACAGTCAGCACCAGGGCAGGGGCCTCTCGGACCCCGGCAAGGCTAGGAGTCGCCAGATTTGCCAAATCCGTCAGTGACGGGGACGCAGATCCCCCAGCAACCAAGTCCCGATTGACGGCAACAGCCCGACCATTACCGGGGAGACACCGCCACCGCCAAGGCACCAGTTTCCCCAGGGCCAGCGCCTGCGGGCAAAGTGTAGGGCTCCTCCGGCCCAGATTGCAGCCGGGGAGCGGGTAACCAGAGGGAATCCACCGCTACCATCAGACAACATAGGTGCAAGGAAGAGTAACGTCACCGTCACCTATCGGGAGTGCAGGTGCAGCCGTCTGTGGGACCGTCCTACCAGCCGTTGGTTTACCGTACAAACTGTGTCCGTGTGTCAGGCTGAGTGAGTACCATAGTGCCGCAAGGCACAGCGCTGCCCCCGCGCCCCTGCGCCCTCCAGGCCCTACACTTCACATCTCATCACCGGGCCCCGGGATCACCAACCCCTACCCACGGAGGGGCAACACAACACCTGGCTGCTCCGCATCACCATCCCCGGGACCCCCACACTGAGCAGCGGTGGTGCAATCACCACAACCGTGGGTGGCGTCACGAACTATAACAATCCCCACACCCAACAAACAACCCCCTTTCACTCACGGGCGAGGAGTGTCGCTCGAGACACCCCGGGATCCGGCCCACGGCTCGAGCCACCAGGAGCAACTGCCGGACCCGAGCAGAAGGGGTGAGCGCGGTGTGCTGACACCCTCCTCCCCGCCCGCGACAACTTGGCGTCACGAACAGGATCTTACCGCTCTGCCGTCAGGTAGAGGTGCGCCTTGTTACCGCCGGAGGCATCCGGCAGAAAAATTTCAGAAGCCGCCATCTTTGGCGCGAAAAGTTCCCGCTCGAGCGTCTTCTCGAGCAGTAGAAGCGCGAAGGCCAAAACCCCGCCCCGAGAGAGGAGGGGCCGAAAAGAGCTAAGGGGGACGCGGTGGCGGCTGAACGCATGTAGCTGCGGCTCTAAGAGCAGGGACGCCAGGACTCTGCAAAGATACCCAGTTCCTGGAAGGCACGAGTGCCAAGATGTACCACCCAGCTCCCAACGAAGAAGCCCCTGCGCCTGGCACGGCGACGTGGTTGAGGGACCGGACCGTCCCGCTGAGTAACCGTCTGCAGGCCCAGATGCAACTCCTCCTGGAGGAGTGGGAGACCGACATGGAGGACGTGGTGGCTGCTATGTGGAGATGCGAGGCGGAAGAGGATTTGGAGGAGCGGGTAAGCGACCCACGCCCCTGTATTCCTGAAGGATCGGCCGTTGGAGCTGAGGGGCCCGGCCGGCTTCCGCTCACCCTGCCTCTCTCCCCGCTACCCGTGATAGTTGCTGCCGCCCCGCCATTAGGCCCGCTACCTGCCCAATCGGTAGCGATACCCTGCCCAGCCGCTCCGGCGGATCAGCCGGCTGCAGACGTCCAGGACGGCCCTGAAGTGCCCCAAGGGGAACCGCTAGAACCGCGGCCCCTTAACAGCGTGGTGCCAGACGTCCCAATAGAGACTTGCCAGACCCTGAGCCCGGGACCGTGGCCTGGATGAAGGCCCGGGTGATTCAGTTTCACCAGCGTCAGCAGGATCAGATCTTCCGGATGCTGGAGCAGTGGACCAACGAGGTGGAGGAGCTGATTACAACTGCCCCGAGGTACGGAGGGGAAATGGATGTAGCAGAACCGACTGGTGACCCACGTCCCTATGTCCTACCTGGACCGGCCGCTGCGGCTGAGGGGCCCGGCCTAGTTTCGGCTTATACATCATCCTTACCGTTCTTTATGGAGCGCCTTCGTGTAAGCTCGCCTAATCTGCTGCCCTGTGCTACCGTAGAAGGGTCTGAGGTGTTGGATACTGGAGGCCAGGAGGCTGCGGCAGCTGGCGGCAACCCGCCTGACGCAGGACTAAGAGATGACGACTCCTGCCCCAGCTCCAGGTCCGCTGTTGCGGCTGAAGGAGCAATTGAGCGCTCCCGCTATGTGGGGGACCCCGTGGTTTATCATACCCCGCATACCGGTGGAAATGGGTACCGGGTACCCCTGTCACAGCAGGCATGTCAGTGCCTGTTTGGTGTGCTGGTGGCAGAGGATGGGTTCGCCTTAGCAGAGGAGCCGGAGTAGGGCAATGGATGCCCGCAGCACCATCCCCGTTGGGACCACCAGTGAGTTAAAGTTTGTTTGAAAAAGTTTTGAAAAATGGAAAAGCACTGATTGAACCGAGTTTGTCACCTGATTGTCTGCAGTGATTAGCAACCGGCTGGAGCCGGCACCGTTGTCCCCGTGGGGACCGTTTAAAATGCATGGGAACTATCCATGGACAAGCCCGTGAACTTGCAGGGCACCACAAACGTTAAGTGGCTTGTAAATATGTTGGGTACCGTTACCGTTTCCGCAATACCGCCTCCGGAGAGGCAGGTTGGAGGGAGGGCCCTGAGCGGAGCAGGCCAGGGCCCAGCCACCAAACGAACCGGTGGCCACCCTCTGGAGGGGAAGGACAGATCCCGCTCGGGTAACTTGTGCTGGACTGTGGGTCAAGGGGTGCTGCCTGGGTTTTAGGGGCAGCATCAGGGCCAGGTTGCTTGGGTGGGAGAGAGCGGAAACCGTGACCGTATACCGTTGCAACGTTTAAGTAAATGTGCCTCCCGTCTTGGGAAGAGTTTATGATTAAAAATGTATTTATGTTTGATTAACCCTTGTTATCCCCTTTTAAAGAAAAATAAAACCGGTGTAGGACGGCAGCCCGCGGACGGTCTGCATTTTGCTAAGGGGGAATGTGTCGCCCTGGGCAAGCCAGGGGACACAGGTCACAACACCACCACACCCCACACTCCAGGTAGGCACATCACAGCTAACCACAAATCCTTGTTGCCTTCCTCCAGAGGTTGATGATGCACACCAGGGGGTGGGCCAGGCGGTTGGCTCCGCCCACCAAGGAGCTCACAGCTCTGGAGGCAGGAAGTAACCAGGCAGTCCAGCTAGGGACATGAGAGAGTGAACAGCAGATAGCCCCGGGCAGGGGAAGAGTGAAGTCTAGCTGAGGGCTAGAGTAAACAACCAAGAAGTGAAAGTGGAGGAAAGAAAAGGAGTAAAGGAGGAAAGCAAGAAGTGGTGACAGCGCAGAGAGTGTGCAAAGCCTGAGAGCCCAGCTGTGTGTAGGGCTAGAACAGCAAGGTCAGCGACGGCGGTGACTGTTTGGAGGGGGACAGTTTGGAAGTTCCTGGAAGGACCCCGTTGGCTGTGTGCCCGGTGGTCTGGAGCAGTGTTCCGAAGGACAGTCAGCACCAGGGCAGGGGCCTCTCGGACCCCGGCAAGGCTAGGAGTCGCCAGATTTGCCAAATCCGTCAGTGACGGGGACGCAGATCCCCCAGCAACCAAGTCCCGATTGACGGCAACAGCCCGACCATTACCGGGGAGACACCGCCACCGCCAAGGCACCAGTTTCCCCAGGGCCAGCGCCTGCGGGCAAAGTGTAGGGCTCCTCCGGCCCAGATTGCAGCCGGGGAGCGGGTAACCGGAGGGAATCCACCGCTACCATCAGACAACATAGGTGCAAGGAAGAGTAACGTCACCGTCACCTATCGGGAGTGCAGGTGCAGCCGTCTGTGGGACCGTCCTACCAGCCGTTGGTTTACCGTACAAACTGTGTCCATGTGTCAGGCTGAGTGAGTACCATAGTGCCGCAAGGCACAGCGCTGCCCCCGCGCCCCTGCGCCCTCCAGGCCCTACACTTCGAATCTCATCACCGGGCCCCGGGATCACCAACCCCTACCCACGGAGGGGCAACACAACACCTGGCTGCTCCGCATCACCATCCCCGGGACCCCCACACTGAGCAGCGGTGGTGCAATCACCACAACCGTGGGTGGCGTCACGAACTATAACAATCCCCACACCCAACAAACAACCCCCTTTCACTCACGGGCGAGGAGTGTCGCTCGAGACACCCCGGGATCCGGCCCACGGCTCGAGCCACCAGGAGCAACTGCCGGACCCGAGCAGAAGGGGTGAGCGCGGTGTGCTGACACCCTCCTCCCCGCCCGCGACACATACACAGCTCTGCCCAATCCATAGTTTGCAAACAGCTCTAGACACATGTGATCACATGGTCATGGCTTCTTTAGAAGGGTAGCTGAATTTAAATGTAAATGTGGACAGGGTGGTATCCATAAGAGAGGGTTTTGCCCCGGTAGACTACAGAAATAAGGGATTAAGAAAAAACAAAAAGCCAGCACTAAATGTGCACTTCAGCACTAACAATTCCAAACTATACTTATTATAAAAATTTTGAGATTTTTGGCAAAAAATTGCAATTTCTTGAGCTGCCTCGCCACGTCACGGCAAATCTCATTTGAGGCAGTCCTACACTAAAATATTTTTATAAAATGTGCCATACGGCCTCACATATGAATAGTAGAACTGCTCTTAGCAGCACTCACCTGGTCTATTTCAATCCCGTACCCATGACTGAGTCATGGCTGTGGGATTGCTGTGTGTGTGGATGGGATGACAAAATTACCATGAACACCTTCGCCTTCGGACCCGGGTGATTCTGTTCCTCCGTAAGCCCTTTTATCTTCAAGATAAGGGCACCAGACGAGTTGTTATAAACAACGCACACTTTACTTGTCAGACAACTTGGGTTCGTAGGGCAGCAGGCAGCATATTTGACTTCATCTTCTATAAAACAGAAATACAATCTTAACGGTTTCTGGCAACAGCATTTTACTTGTGTACAGTGAACAGACAGAACAAATGAGGGGCACGTGCTTCTTCTTCTTGAGGCACCACAAGAGTCAATGTGTAACACTATGGCTCTTGCACTTAGGCAAGTTAGAATAGTCCTCTTTCTTTCTACGGCACTGAAATCCATGGGTGAAAATGTTTTGCTGGGTTCCATGCCCACTACCACAGACAGTGATTCCTTGCAAAGAATCTCCTTAAGCCGATACCCTCTACTTGTGTTTCTGCCTAGGCAGATTCTTTTTCTCACAAGGTTCCCTTTTACTCCCGGCTAACACTGGAGTCACTCCTTTTGAAGAGTGCTTGCATACAGGTTGCACCCACTTCTGTGTTCATTTCTGTCACCACTAGCGTTAAGCGAGCTTTACACTCTACGATATCGTTTATGAATTATCGTCGGGGTCACAGTGTTTGTGACGCACATCCGGCGTCATTAACGATATCGCAGCGTGTGACACTTATGAGCGACCTTAAACGATCGCAAGAGCTGTCAAAATCGTTTGCCGCGGAGAGGTCGTCCTGAAACAAAAAATCGTTTTTAGCTTACTAGCGATGTTGTTCGTCGTTCCTGCGGCAGCACACATCGCTGTGTGTGACACCGCAGGAGCGACGAACATTTCCTTACCTGCCTCCACCGGCAATGCGGAAGGAAGGAGGTGGGCGGGATGTTACGTCCCGCTCATCTCCGCCCTTCCGCTTTTATTGGACGCCTACCGCGTGACGTCGCTGTGACGCCGCATGAACCGCCCCCTTAGAAAGCGACGTCACAGAGCAGATATGTGCGTGTGACGCTGCCATAGCGATAATGTTCGCTATGGCAGCGATCACCACAGAACGGCCGTACAATGGGGGCGGGTGCTATTGCGCTCGACATCGCCAGCAAATGCTAGCGATGTCGCAGCGTGTAAAGCCTGCTTTACTTTCGGTTCATGCACTCTTGTACTCTACAACAGCTCACTAGACTTGTGTATTCCTATCAGAGGTTCTTCCCATCCCCCACACTAAACTCCACAATCTCTCTCTGATCTCCAAAATAATAACTGCATCTTCCTATATAACCTCCCATTCCTTTCCTCCCTGGCTGGCTAGGGCTTAATCCTATCTTGTCTAAACACAGAGAAATCTAACTATAGTTGGAGGAAACCAATAACCTTTTGTGGCTAATTTTAGTACTGCGGCTCACATAATCTCATCCCTTTTATACTCTTTTATACACTTTATATAACTTACATTAACATTGCTATGTCTCACACTATATTACATATTATAGAATACTACATAGCATATACATGGCCCTAATACATTAAGACCATAGATGTCTTCAGGGTGGTCAGCATCCTTGTACTGATCTGCCCCTCTCCCCCGGTAAACTCACCTTCCCAGTCACTATGCTGTGGCTTCTGTACCTCCGGGTTCTGCCGGTGCCTCCCAGAGCCTTTACATGTCATGCAGGTGTCCTGTGAGCACATTTAGGTCCCTCATGCATACTCTTTAAGGGCCAGCGTGCCCTAACCTGAAAGTGCCTCTCAGCCTTTGGCATTTAGGGCTTCCTCCCCCTATGGGAGGTGCATGTGCAACATGGTCTATCTTAGTGATAGGTCCATTTCCCATGTCCTGCTGCTTCTGCTGTATCACTGTATCACTAACATTTGTCTGTTCCCTTAGCACCTACTGCTGCACTTATCTGTATCAGGCATGTCCGCTGTACCAGCCATACCAGCTGCACCTGTTGTGCCCGCTGTATCAGCCAAATCCTCCATTAGGGCCGGTCCCTGCCATCCAGTCTGTATCAGCCACATCCATATCCAAACCACTGGGGCCAGCTGTCGCAGTACCGTGTCTCCCTGAGTAGCATTTGGCTGCTACCGGCAGCCTAGTCCATCTTCACCAACAGGCACTGATAAAAACCCGGTATGTACCTAAGTGACGCCCCTTCAGGTGAACTAGTACTGCGGTTCGGTAGGTCCACTCCGACTTGCAGATGTGAGCATTACACATACAAAATACATTTCTTTGCTTTTTGCACATATCTTGGCTATATTTAGTGTGATACGGTAACTGTTGAAGTTACTTATAACAAATGTCTATAACAGTCCGGCAATGTGCAGGGCCGGGTGATTTGTATTTGGACCTCCCCAATTCACAAGCCCCATAACAGCTGCTTAGCCTGCATTATTAGCAGTATGCCACTGAAGTGGAGGCTTTGTTACAAATTTTGTATCAGGGCCCAGAAACTTTATACTACCCCTCCGATATTATATTCACCAAGTAGAGACAAGAGTAATGATCTGAGGAGGATCAAGTTCTCTCTGAATTTCCTGAAATTTGTGGTTACACTCGAATATGAACATTTTGAGATTCGATTTACAGTTCACAAAAAATCGTGTCCGCACAATTTTCCCACACTGCAGAAGCCTCAGAGATCTGACTATGTCTATTTGTGAGACCACATGGGTCTTTCTATAATTCCCTGCTGCTATGACATTTTATAAATTATCACACCTTGTACAGGGGTGGTCAATACCTGGGCCTTCACCGATCAGCAGTTCCCAGTGGAGCACAGTTTGTACCCCAGAGTCACTAGATATGTCTCTCTCCTCTAGAGTGTAAGCTCTTATGATCATCAGGATCACTTCTTTTTCCTGTAGAATGTAAGCTCTTATGGTCTACAGGGGTTACATTTTTTTCTTTCCCACATGTGTTTTCTGAAGAAAAAGCTGTGGAAAATAAAGCGCAATAGGGTCTTACCCTTATATGTACAGGGCAGGGGAGGGGGGAGCAATATTACTCACCAACTGTAGTTGTGACAGTCACAACTACTATAATCGCATGTAGAAATGAACCACGGCAGCGGCAACCCAAGCGGCAGATAACAGAGAGAGGTAGAAGACGGGTTTCTAAATGCCGCGCCAATGATCACAAGTCTGAGGATCAGATTATTGTAGCTTTATTGTTGCATAGCAATAAAGATGTATAAATCCAGCGCAGACTTGTGTTGAATAAAAAAGTTTTTTTCTTTCTTTATTGGAATAAAAGAATGAATAAAAAATCCAGGGACATGCAAAAGTAAATTTTAGCCCCAGTTCAGAGCGACGCGTTTCAACAAGTTGTCTTAATCATGGTCCATGATTAAGACAACTTGTTGAAACGCGTCGCTCTGAACTGGGGCTAGAATTTACTTTTGCATGTCCCTGGATTTTTTATTCATTCTATTATTCCAATAAAGAAAGATAAAAACGTTTTTATTCAATACAAGTCTGCGCTGGATTTATACATCTTTATTGCTATTGCTTGGTATTCCTGACCATCCGTGCGCTGGATTTACACTGTGGGACTGCAATATTGGTGAGCTGAATAATCTATTCTGTTTTTATTGTTGCATAGGTCTACGCGTTTCAGGAGCTCTGCCCCCTTCCTCAGGATCATAAAAAATAAGACAACATCAAATCTACCGTGGTAGATACATGTGTACATTAAATAGACAAAGTGACATCAGAGTACCGCCCCGTATAGAAAAAACAGGCGGGAAAGGGTGCATCGTGATCAATATATGACGCAATACAAGTGAATACATGATAAAGGAACAAAACATAAAACCTTGTCTCGTATAGACATTCATGGTGTGACCTCGACATAATAAATTGTGTGACACTTAAAAAATGTTCATAATCTAATTGTGTGTGACAGAAAAAAATATAATAAAATCCACTGCATCGGGATGGGCAAGTGTATATACATAAAACCTGTTTGTGTGATGACCTCCAGGGAGAGCCTAGAACTCACCCAGATTTATAAGCGGAGAACTGTAGGTAAGTACGGATCAGAATTGCGGAGGCTCAAGCACGTCCACCCAAAGGGAATATTGGTAGAGCAAGCCGTGTGGAGGAAGAAAGGACAACCCAAGAAAGGTGTATACAAGTCATCCTAACCATATGGAGGAAAAGAATTCTGCACCAAAACTACAGAACTCCAAGACAAAAAACTGTGTATATAGAACTGTTTTAATAAACCACATCCACCATGACAGAAGTGGGTGAAAATTGATTAATTGTACAGATGCATACATATATACACATATGCATATGCATATACATATGCCCACACATGGAGGTGCCCTCGCTACTGAACTCTCACTCCATATGAAAGTCAGGAGCGGTTTCTGTACTTTCAGTGAGGGTTACACCAGTAGCGAGGGCACCTCTATGTGTGGGCATATGTATATGCATATGTGTATATATGTATGCATCTGTACAATTAATCAATTTTCACCCACTTCTGTCATGGTGGATGTGGTTTATTAAAACAGTTCTATATACACAGCTTTTTGTCTTGGAGTTCTGTAGTTTTGGTGCAGAATTATTTTTCTTCATATGGTTAGGATGACTTGTATACACCTTTCTTGGGTTGTCCTTTCTTCCTCCACACGGCCTGATCTACCAATATTCCCTTTGGGTGGACGTGCTTGAGCCTCCACAATTCTGATCCGTACTTACCTACAGTTCTCCGCTTATAAATCTGGGTGAGTTCTAGGCTCTCCCTGGAGGTCATCACACAAACAGATTTTATGTATATACACTTGCCTATCCCATCCTGATGCAGTGGATTTTATTATATTTTTTTCTGTCACACACAATTAGATTATGAACATTTTTTAAGTGTCACACAATTTATTGTGAATGTCTATATGAGACAAGGTTTTATGTTTTGTTCCTTTATCATGTATTCACTTGTATTGCGTCATATATTGATCACGATGCACCCTTTCCCGCCTGTTTTTTCTATACGGGGCGGTACTCTGACGTCATTTTGTCTATTTAATGTACACATGTATCTACCACGGTAGATTTGATGTTGTCTTATTTTTTAAAAAAACAGAATAGATTATTCAGCTCACCAATATTGCAGTCCCACAGTGTAAATCCAGCGCACGGATGGTCAGGAATACCAAGCAATAGCAATAAAGATGTATAAATCCAGCGCAGACTTGTATTGAATCTATTGTCTTATTTTTTATGGTCCTGAGGAAGGGGGCAGAGCTCCTGAATTGCGTAGACCTATGCAACAATAAAGCTACATTAATCTGATCCTCAGACTTGTGATCATTGGCGCTGCATTTAGAAACCCGTCTTCTACCTCTCTCTGTTACATGTGTTTTCTGAACTGTTACAAGAATTGGAATTAAGATTTGCAGAAATTTCCATCTCTTGGGGAAAATTTGGCAAAGTTGGCAAATTCAAATTTCAAAAGATCTGCTCATCCCTACTAAGAACTATTAATTTAGAGCAACTGATTTTTTTTTTAACATCTCTAAATCCCTGATGTTAAGGTATAAATTGATAATTCTGCTTGATATTAAGCAAAACAATGGAAAACCTGAGTCATAGTTCTTTATCATTTACATAATAATTATAAGAATAATTAATTCCCTGAAACAAAATTATATTTGACAATATTTTCAGAAACACAGAGTAGGATACATTTCATTATTGAAACCTCTTGCCATGAAGCAGAAGTAAAACCTAGGACCGTGCCCGGTGGAATACGTGAACCCTGCAACATCAACAGATGTCTCAAATTTGTCAAAACAAATAAAGATTAGATATCAAATTCATGCTCCTCTGACACTTTTGTTTCTCAAATCTAGAAGTGGATTTTTATTAAGAGTGTCAGGTTATACGTACATGGCGGAAATCTTGAATATTCCCAGTTTGCTTATAGCAGAAAATCTAGGAAATGAATTTTCCCATTATAACGCATGTAAACAGTATAAGAATCAAGTAAAAAACATAACCTAAGCCAACAATTTTGTTAGGGCTTTGTGTGAAATTATGTCTAATTTGCATTTTTTTCCTCAATTTTTTTTGTGTCCAATACACACAGAAAATAGACATGTAAATAGCAAAACATGTAATTGCAATAATTTTCTTGGAGAAATACTTCATTTTCTGGAACAATTTCAAGGGTGCCAACATTTTGAACCAATACTGTGTATATGCAGTATATATACATATATATATATATATTTATTTATATATATATATATATATATATATATATATATGTATGTGTGTGTGTGTGGGTGTGTGTGTGTGTGTGTGTGTGTGTGCAAGATGAAATTGAAATTTGTACAGAGAGATAAAGTTAAGGGCTGGTGTGGGTTGTTATACTTAATGTCTGATTACATTAAATCGCTTCCCAACTGCAGCAGTTGAGTGAGTGGAGAGAGAGCGAGAGCTTGGGAATGAAATACCGGTTAGTTCTGGGCAACACATTATGGACCACACCTATGTGTCTGGATGCACTAGAGAAGCCAACTAACAGCCCACACGTGCCAAATTTTATTTAAGATCTACAAAGTTTGGGATAGGGATAAGAGTCTTGTGGCACATAAAGCATGAAATAAGTTTACAGCTCTTAGATACGTAAAACCATAAACTGCCAGAGTTTTAAAAATTAGAGAACTTTTGAAATTGGGAGGAGAAGAGTATAGTTATAATTGTATGAATCCAGGATAAAGGTGGTATGAAGGTGTAGGAGGTGGTCACGCTAGTGTGACGCCCTGACAAAATCAGGTTGTCACAGGAGACTGCATCCATCTTCCAGATGGAGGATCCCCTCCTCCTTGTCCTACGAACACAACCCCACACACAGGTACAAACACAAGCCACAAAACATAGTCACCCCCCGAAGGACAATAGGTACACACCAGTGGGTGGGGCCAGGCAGATGGTGACGCCCACCTAGAGGTCCTGAGGTGTCAGGGGAGGGAACACATCAGTAGAGTGGAGGAGTCAGAACTGAGTAGAGAGTGGAAGTGAGAGGAGTGGGGTGGTAGTCAGGGGTTGTAGCTCCTGGACTACCGGACTACCTGAACTGACTTGGTGGTGTGAAGCCCCACAGGTGTTGTGTCGGTGTCGGTGCGTTACCTTCAGGGACTCCACGTTGCTGGATCTCCGTCACTGGTAGGAAATCTTCTTGTTTTTTGATCGTGACGCCACTCTCAGTATTGCGGCCAGTAGGGACCGCCACTGCAGGTTGAGGGTCGCCTGGGGCTGATGGTATGTGCAGTTAGATGTAGGAGCCTCCTGAGAGTGAGGCAAGCCCCAGGGCCCTGTGTAGGTTTGTAGTACCACAAGTCGCAGAATGACCACACAGGCAGGATGTCTTTCAGGGTTTTTACTCACTTCAGGTGGCAGGGTGAGTAACCCGGGCGTAGCTGAGATGAACCAGGTGGGAACCAGGTATCCTTCAGGCTGACTTTATGAGGGTGACTACTGACTCGCCTTCCTTAGCCCTTGGTGGTTTGGGGTGACCCCGACTTTGAGTCCCTATGGGGGTCACCCAGGGAAGATGCTGCAGCCTCTCTCCCCTTGTTGTTTGCCGTGTGCTTGTTCCCCGGACCAGGCCACTCCAGCCTCTTGCCTCCTATGACCTATGGGCCCTAACTTGTGGTTACGTGGCTGCGGCTTTTGTAGTGTTGTGGTGTGGGCTTTAAGAGCCCCACACCGGCAGGTTTAGCAGAAGAAAGCTGGATCTATCTTCGCTTCGGGATCTGCCGCCCGGTTGGGCCTGGTGCTCTCTAGCAGTCTCCTTACTTCCCACTCCGTGCACTCTCTAGCTGAAGCTGGCTTTCAGGCAGCACTCCTAGTTGACCGTTCTCCCCCGTCTGTAGCCACTGCACGGGCGCTGTTAGACAGCAACAGCCCCACAGGTCTGCTCCTCACTGAGCCCTATGGAGTTCCGCTCTAACTGACTCACTGCTCCTCCTCTCCTGTTCTTGCCTACGCCACCTAGCAACCAGACTCTCCACCACACCCCTTGAGAGGAGATGGAGGCTCTACCCCCTCCACTATTCCAGTGAAGGTGAAGGCTTGCCCCCTCCTGGGATCCCCAGGGGTCCTCTCATGGGTACATGTGTGAGACCTGATCACTATGCGCCTGTGTTCCACACCCCAGTCAGCCTTCTGGATTACCTGTATTGTACTGTCCCCAGCATGGGTGCAGTACTCAGTGGTGCCTGACCAGGTCAGGGGCGCCACAGTGGCACACGGCAGAGCAGGGCCACAGGCGACGGAGATCCGGTCGCAGGAGACCTTAAGTGGACCGTGGCAGGGTTGTAGCCCGCCGGTACCAACAGCGGGGATCCTGTCCGAAAGCCGCGCACAGTCGGGGTGCCTGGACCCTAGGTCAAGGACAGCTTCAAGCCCCTTTCCAATTAACCAACAGGGGACAAGATTCCACATCTTGTCCCACTAGTAGCCCAGATAGAGCGAGACGGAAGCCCAACGTGGGGGATAGGGCGTCGGCAAGTGCCTGCAAAATTCCCAAGGGTCAGATCTTACGGGCAACAGCTCCCACAGCAAAGACACCGGGAGCTGACTTTTCCCGTTTTATGCGGACTAGTCAACACACAAGACAAAACACTGAAGTGCGGGAGGAAGGCCCCTGTCCTGTCAACCAGTGTGCGGGACCCGAGCACACCCCTCCGGAGGATACCGGTATCTGGCACTTGGTTTACTACTTGGACTTTGTGTGGTTTAATCAATAAAAGTGAGTACACCGGTGTCATCCGGTCCAGCCTGCAAACGGCGCCCCAGCACTGCACATCACCTACACCTGGGCCCCGAGACAGCACCTCCCCTACCCGTGGAGGGGATATTGTTGTGGATGGGGGCTGGACCATGGCAAGGGGGTGCTCAGATCCCGACTCGTTACTGTGGCTCGAGTGGCAGCCGGACCCGGGCTTGTGCAGCCGTCCGTCCTCACAACCGTAGGAAGGGGGTATATTTACAGGGGAATGTCAGTGATGCCACCCGTGGGTTGCGGTGAGAGTTGGTAGCACTGACGCTGAGTGGATATGGGACGCCCGGGGCTGATGGAGTGGGGCAGCAGGATGGTATCCCCTCCACGGTTACGGGAGGTGTTGTCCCGGGGCCCAGGTGAACGGTAGATATGTGTACCGCCCCGTGCTCAGTGGCAACCAAGCCGCTCGAATCCGGACTCGCCGGGTGATGGCTCGAGCGTCTCCGGACCCGGGGGCCCCGTAGTCCACTTCGATCTGAAAGGGGACTGGCGCTTTTAGGGGACGTAGATGTACAGCCGGAGCCGTGTTTGAGTTTGTGACGCCACCCACGGGATGTGGTGAAGGTGGACACCACCGCTGCGGTTACTGGGCACCCGGGGGAAGATGTTACGCAGCAAGATGTTAACCTCTCCGTGGGCAGGGGTGGTGGCCCCGGGACCCGTTGGGGTTTTGTTGCTCGGTGCAGGGAGGTGCGCGGCTGGAGGGCACTGTTGTACTCACGGTTAGTAACGCACACAAGTCTCTGGTAAACCAAGTTGATGGTGGTCGGTGCCCGCAGCCGTCTTCGTCTGGTCCCCCACCCGGTTGGTGGTCTCTGCCTTTCTCCCGCACCTTGTTGTGTATTTGTGGGCTACCTGCGCTTCAGCGTCGGAAGTCTGCTCCTCGGCTTTGTGGATGTCGGGAGAGCCCTTTTGCCCGTAGACGCTGGCCCGTGGGACCTCTCTGCCTGTGCGGTGGCTTTCTATCCCCCTCGTTGGGCTGTTGTCTTCAGTCGGGACGTTGGGTGGGAAAGGACCTATAGTCCAGACCGCAATCAGTTAATTAACTCAGTCCAGTTGCTTCTGGACCTCGTTTCAGGGTCTGAGTACCCCTCTTTGTGCTCCGGTTTCCGAGTCGGTTCCCCGGGTAGGAACCGGCGGGCCACTACCCTGTCCCGGTCCACTACGGTTCCGCCGAGCCGTCTTCCCGGCTCCTGCAGGCTGAGGCCACCGTATGCCTCCTAGCCAAAGGTGCCCGGGCTCCAACCCTGGCACCTGTCAGACTGCTGCAGACCTGGGCACAGGCCTGCTTCCACTCTCCTTCACATCCTGACAACTACTCCAGTAAATACCAACTGACTGTTTTCCCGCCTCAGGCTCTCTGAGCTCCTCGGTGGGCGGGGCCAATCGCCTGGCTCTGCCCCCTGGTGTGTCCATAAAACTCTGAGAGGGGTGACTAGGTTTTAATGGTTGGCTGATGACACCTGTTTAGGGGACAGGTGTTGTGCGGGGCTCTAACTGTGACTACCTGGCTAGTCCAGGGCATCACATATGCTGCGTGTCATGCAGGGTTGGACCAGGGATGGATGGTGTACTCACAGTTCCAAAGAATCGCACACAAAGTCCAGTAGTAAACCAAGTTGCCAGTGACCGGTTGCCTCCGGTGGGTGTATTCAGGTCCCACACACTGATGTAGCAAACAGGGGTCCCTTGCTCCTGCACTCAGTGTCTGTGTCTTCAATGGGACAACTTTGCTTGAAACGGGGAAGTCCACTCCTGGTACTTTGTATGTTGGGAGCTGTGGCCCGCAACATCTGACCCTTGGGATCTCTGTGGGTTCTGGCGGACACCCTATCCCCCACGTTGGGCTTCTGTTTCGCTCTCCGGCTTACGGTGGAAAAAGGCCTGAAACCTTGTCCCCAGCTGGTCAATTGAAACCTTCCTCGCCCTAGGGTCCAGGCACCCCGACTGTGCATGGCCTTCGGACCGGATTCCTGCTGTCGGCACCGACGGGCTACAACCCTGCCCCGGTGCACTTAAGATCTCCCACGACCGGATCTCCGTTGCCTGTGGTCCTGCTTGCCATCTGTCAACTGCCATCTGCCACCTAGTCAGTCCGGTAGTCCAGAGGCCCCAACCCCTGACTCCGCTGTTGTCGCGGGCGGAGGGTTTTTTGGGAACGCCGCTCGCCTTGGGGAATCACTGGTGCTCGGGTCCGGTGCTTCTGCTCCTCGGTGACTTGAGCACGGGGCCGGACCCGGGGCTCGAGCAGCGCCTCTTCGCCCACGAGTGAAAAGGGGAGGTTTGGTGGTTGGATGTCGGTTGTGACGCCACCCACGGGGTTGTGGTGATGGTGGGCACCACCGCTGCTGGTGACGGGGGTTCCTGGGAGCAATGTCGGGCAGCAGCTGAGGTGTTGGCCCCTCCGTGTGTAGGGGCTGATGGTCCTGGGGCCCCGGTTGGGGGTTGGTGAGTAGGGGATAAGTGCAGGTGCCAATGCGGGGAGGCAACGCGGATGTGGGGTCAGCGTTATGGTGCCGCGCTGTGCCGCATGGCACTGGTATACTCACTCAGGAAGTCAATAACAGAGTCTCTGGTAAACCAATCGGTTGGATGGACGGGGCCCGCAGTCGGCTGCGGTGTCCTCTTTCTCCCCGGATGGGTTGATGGTGGCTGTCTTTCCCTGCACCTGTGTGTAAGTGTTTGACCCCTATGGATTCCCACGGGTGGTCCGCTTCCTGGCTTGTATGTGTCAGGAGAGCCCATTTTGTCCGCAGGTGCTGGCCCTTGGATCTCTGGCCGTTGGCGGTGGCTCTTATATGGATGGGTTGGGCTGTTGCCTTCTGACGGGACTTGGGTGAGAATGAACCCCTGAGGTCCAGACCGCAATCAGAGAATTTGACCGTTACGGCTGCTTCCGAGCCTAGTCGGGTTCTGAGTACCCTGACTTGGTGCTGAGCTTCAATCCGCTCCCCGGTTCGGTACCGGCGGGCCACCGCCCGACCCCGGTCCTACGGTTCCGCAGACTTCCACTAACGCCTGCAGACGGCCACCACCGTCTGCCAACCTTGCTGTTGGTGCCTGGGCTCCGACCCAGACACACACAGTCTCCACTTCAACTTCCAAAACTCAACTCCTCCACTCCACTCCTGAACTTGACTGACTAACTTTTCCCGCCTCCAGGTCGGTGAACTCCTCGGTGGGTGGGGCCAACCGCCTGGCTCCGCCCCACCTGGTGTGGACATCCGACCCTGGAGGGAGGCAACAAGAGTTTTTGTTTGACGGGTGTTCTTGACCAGGGGAGGGTGTGTGTGTGTGATGTTATTCTGTGACCCCTGGGGTCCAGGGCGTCACACTCCCCCTTGGTAAAATGCAGACTGTCCGCGGGCTGTCCGTCAACCACCGGTTTTATTTTTTTTTCTGAAAAAGATAAATAACAAAACGGTATGCATATTTTAAATCTTCCCTTACAGGAGGCATGTCACTTAAACGTTGCAAACATGAATATAAACACTTTTAATAATACGGACGGGTCCCATTTCTTCCGCTTCCCCACCCAAACAACCTAAACCTTGATGCTGCCCCTAAGAAACGGGCAGCACCCCTTTTCCCCAGTCCGTAAAACAGAACCTGGTTCAGGTTGCCCAAGGGGGAACGGGTACGGTGTCTCGCACCCTGCTGTCATTCAGGGGGCCCCACGTCCAGGGGGACCCCTGACCCCGGAGGATGGTCACCGGTCCTGGCGGTGACCGGACCCCAGCCTGCTCTGCTGCGGGTCCCTCCTCCAACCTTCCTCTCCGGAGGCGGTCAACGGGACTCCTGCCCACAATTATTTACAAGCCCACAAGTTCGTGGGTGGCCTGCTAGTTCTCGGCCGTGTTCATGAGTAGTTTCTCATGTGGGCTTTCACGGAAAAACATGTGGCTTAAGGTCCCAACGGGGGCCAAAATTTTCATAGCCAGCGGGCTACCACACTGTGGGTCCCAACGGGGACTACTGTTTGTTGCAAATCAGGTGAGTGTCTAGTTAATTAGTTACTGGTTCATTCAACATATATGCACAATCAACATACAGCACCCCTTGATGAAGCGGCGGTAATAGCCTACCAGGCCCAGGAACTGCCTCACCTCCCTCACTGTGGTCAGCCGTGGCCAGTCCTGGATAGCGGTAATCTTCTCAGGATTGGGGGCGACACCTTCTGCACTCACCATGTGTCCGAGGTACTGCACCTTAGGCATCAGCAGATGGCACTTGGAGGGTTTCAGCTTCATCCTATACTTAGCAAGGGATGCAAACACTTCTGCCAGCTGCTCCAAGTGAGCCTCGTACATCTGGGAATACACAATCACATCATCCAGATACAGTAAGACAGTTTCGAAATTAAGATTTCCCAGACAGCACTCCATAAGCCATTGGAAGGTCCCAGGGGCATTGCACAGCCCAAACGGCATGCTGTTGAACTCGCAGAGTCCCATAGGGGTGGCAAATGCAGTCTTCTCATGATCTTCTGGTGCAACCGCCACCTGCCAGTATCCACTGGTAAAGTCGAGGGTAGAGAAATATTTAGCAGTTTTCAGCGCAGCCAGTGACTCTTCAATACGGGGGAGAGGATAGGCATCTTTATGCGTTATTTGATTGATCTTCCGGTAATCCACACACATTCTCATGGTGCCATCCTTCTTCTTCACCAGTACCAGTGGGGCTGCCTAGGGACTACAACTATCCCTGATGACCCCTGCCTCCTTCCTGTTCCTCAACATGTCCTTAGCGCATTGATAGTGTGCTGGTGGGATTGGCCTATACCTTTCCTTGATGGGTGGATGTATGCCCGTGAGGATATGATGTTGCACCCCTCTAATCCTCCCGAAGTCTAGCGGGTGTTTGCTGAAAACTTGCTCATACTCCTGTACTACTCTGTATACCCCCTCTTTGTGATGCGTAGGTGTAGCTTCAGTGCCTACATGTAATTCCTGACACCACTCCTCTAGTTGTTCGGGGGGTGTGCCGCTATTGGTGGGGGGGTGCAGAGGTAGGAGGGGTGGCTTTGTGAATGGCGTGGGGATCTATGGTAAGCAGCTTGGCAATGGTAGCGTAACGGGGAAGCCTAACTTCTTCCTCCCCACAATTCAGCACTCTCACAGGCACTCTCCCCTTTTTGACGTCAATCACTCCTCTGGCTGCCATCACCGTGGCCAGTGTTCTGAGGGAATGGGCTCCACCATCGCCGGGTAATCGCGCTCCTGGGGGCCTACTGCTGCCCTGCACCAAATCATCATCTCGCTCCTTGGTGGAACCACCAAAGGGGCCACATCCATCACCCGCACTCCACCAATCTCTCCAGCCGTCAAGTTCACTTGCTGCCGATGCAGGAGGGCCCGGATCTCACGCTGCACTGCCTTCTGTCAGCCTGCAGTGGCGGACAACTGTTGCAACAGACTCAGCACTTCCCCCATACAATGCTCAATCACATTAGTCCCTAAAATTACTTTTGGGTTACGGTCACTGGATTCATTCAGCACCACAATCATCCCTTGGTGTTTTAACTCGGTACGTCCCACAGTCAGGGTCACTTCTTTAAAGCCCACCTGTGTCATAGGGAGCCCATTAGCCGCAATAATGGTCAGGCTGTCATCAGGATGGGCAAGTTCACTATCATCCCAATACCGCTGGTACAATGTATATGGCATAGTGGTTACCTGCGATCCTGTGTCCAATAGGGCCATGGTCGGGATGCCGTCCACCGCCAGGGGGATGATGGGGCGGCCTCCAACGTACCAGTCTCGCCAATCGGTAGGGCCGTTAGGGTCTACTCCTGAGGATTGGCCCTTGGCCCCAGGGGTTGCTCGTTTAACGGGCATCGCCGGGAGTAGTGACCAGGCTTGCCGCAACTGTAACAGGTAGGGGGTACATACCGCTGGTCGTCCTCCGGGCTGTCGCAAGCTGGATCTTCTCCGGGGGCTTGACTCTCGTCGGGAGCTGGAGTGCGGCGAGGATCCAGGCGAGGTCTCCATCCATGCGGCGGACTTGTGCGGCCAGCTCCTACATCAGTCTACTGGGCGCTGCAGGGGCCGGTAGAGCCAGGAGAGGAGGTGCTACTGAGACAGGAGCAGTTTCAGCAAGCCACGGGGCTGCATCAGGAGTGTCAGGGTTTGGGGCTTGCAGGGCCTTGATGGCCCACTCTTACAATACGGTAAAGTCCAGATCGGGATGTTCCAGGGCCCACAGCCGCAGCTGCTTGCGGTCCTCCGTAGACCCCAGCCCCTGCAGGAATTGTTCCACTAGCATCTTATTGCTGTCCACATCGTTAATGATGTCCACTCGTTTCAGTGAACGAAGGGCAGTCTGCAGGCACAGGGCATAGTCTCTTATGTTATCTGCAGGTCGCTGTCGGCATTGGTAAAACTGCATCCGCAATTCAGCTTCTGTGAGGGTCTCGAAAGCGGTCTGGAGTTTCTCAAAAATAGTAGTCACTGAGGCCCAATCTGCGTTGGTCCAGGTCTCCGTCTCCTGCTCAGCCGAGCCGGTCAGCTGCCCTAGCACTACCGCCGCCCGCTGTCTGCCGGTTATGGCATACAGGTCAAGAACCGGGCTAATCTTTTTCCGGAACGCCTGCAAAGCATCAGGCTTCCCATCGTATTGCGGCAGCCAGGTAGCACCAGGCACATAGGGCAGGGAGATCGGCATTACCTGGGCGACCGCCGGACCCGCGGCCCCCCCGCGTCTGCGGCGAGGGCTGCCATATTACCATCTCCGGGCGCCGCCACAACCACGACCGGCGCGCCTCCAACAGCCCCGTCAGGCGCAGACATCTTTTTCTCGCCCCCCCTTGTTTCTCTCCGGCACCTCCTTCTCTTGGGGCCGGGGCTTCACTTTTCGTGCCTTCCGTGCTCGGGGAAGACGGCTCGAGTGGGAACTTTTCGCGCCCAAGATGGCGGAATTTCAAAATTTTCAGCCGGACAACGGCGGGGTCTGCAAGGCGCACTTCTTCTGGTAAGTAGATGGGTAGGATCCTGTTCGTGACGCATATTGTCACGGGCGGAGGGGTTTTTGGGAACGCTGCTCGCCTTGGGGAATCACTGGCGCTCTGGTCCGGTGCTTCTGCTCCTCGGTGGCTCGAGCACGGGGCCGGACCCGGGGCTCGAGCAGTGCCTCCTCGCCCACGAGTGAAAAGGGGAGGTTTGGTGGTGGGATGTCGGATGTGACGCCATCCACGAGGTTGTGGTGATGGTGGGCACCACCGCTGCTGGTGACGGGGGTTCCCGGAAGCGATGGCGGGGAGCAGCTGAGGCGTTGGCCCCTCCGTGGGTAGGGGCTGTTGGTCCCGGGGCCCCGGTTGGGGGTTGGTGAGTAGGGGATAGGTGCAGGTGTCGATGCGGGGAGGCAGTGCGGATGCGAGGTCAGCGTTACGGTGCAGCGCTGTGCCGGATGGCACTGGTGTACTCACTCAGGTAGTCAATAACAGAGTCTCTGGTAAACCAAATGGCTGGATGGTTGTAGGCGGCCCGCAGTCAGCTGCGGTGTCTTCACTCTCCCCGGACGGGTTGATGGTGGCTGTCTTTCCCTGCACCTGTGTGTAAGTGTTTGACCCCTATGGATTCCCACGGGTGGTCCACTCCCCGGCTTGTACATGTCGGGAGAGTCCGTTTTGCCCGCAGGCGCTGGCCCTTGGATCTCTGGCCGTTGGCGGTGGCTCTTATCCGGACGGGTTGGCCTGTTGCCTTCTGACGGGACTTGGGTGAGAATGAACCCCTGAGGTCCAGACCACAATCAGAGAATTTGACCGTTAAGGCGGCTTCCGAGCCTAGTCGGGGTCTGAGTACTTTGCCTTGGTGCTTAGCTTCAATCTGCTCCCCGGTTCGGTACCGGCGGGCTACCGCCCAACCCCGGTCCTACGGTTCCGCAGACGTCCACTAACACCTGCAGACAGCCACCACCATCTGCCGACCTTGCTGTTGGTGCCTGGGCTCCGACCCAGACACACACAGTCTCCACTTCAACCTCCATAACTCAACTCCTCCACTCCACTCCTGAACTTGACTGACTAACGTTTCCCGCCTCCAGGCCTGTGAACTCCTCTGTGGGTGGGGCCAACCACCTGGCTCCGCCCCACCTGGTGTGGACATCAGACCCTGGAGGGAGGCAACAAGGGTTTTTGTTTGACGGGTGTTCTGTGACTCCTGGGGTCCAGGGCGTCACACTGTCACTCCACTCCTCTCACTTCAACTGTCCTACTGTTCACTTTGCTCTCCTCCACTTAACTAACGTGTTCCCTCCCCTGACACCTCAGAACCCCTAGGTGGGCGCTCCCATCCACCTGGTCCCGTCCACTGGTGTGTCCCTATTGTCTTGGGGGGTGACTAGGCTTTACTGGCTGGTGTTGTGCATCTCGGTGTGGGTTTTGTGTTGGGACGCCAAGGAGTATGGAGTTTTGTACCTGAGAAATTTGTACAACCTCTGTGACAGCCTGGTTTTGCCATGGCGTCACAATATCATCCTGCTGCTCCGCTTTATTAGCCCCGGGCGTCCCATATAAAGGCAGCGGCAGTGTCACCAAACTATCACCGCAACCCATGGGTGGCGTCACTGACAAACTCTTCCCCTGTAAATACCCCCTTTATTAAGTTGTGGGCAACGGGCTGCTGCACGAGCCCTGGATCCGGCTGCCACTCGAGCCACAGCCACAATCCCGGATCCGAGTGCCTCGAGTAGCTCCCCACTGGCGGTGACCTGCGCCCCCACCCGCGACATTACCCCCACGCCTATTTTGTGGTGCTGTTCTACTGTTCTATAAAGAGTAAGTTTTATGCCAATTTTGTTGCATAAACTGCTGAGTATTATAATGTGTGCAATGATATGTGCTGCTGCTGGATGTAGCAGAGCTTGAGCTATGTAACGGCCGGCGCCACTATCGTCGAGACCTTTTAATGTAAAGTTATGTAATGTAATGTTCATGTAATGCAAATCTATTGTTAATAGACTAGCCAGATAAACCGAATAGTAGTGTTAGACACTTACTGGTTGTAAAAGTGCTTAGAGCAAGGTGGGAGGAGTGATAGATCGCCAGTGGGTTGGTTAGAGAAATGGGCTTTGTGAGGTGTCAGTTCTGAAGTGGGATTCCTGGATTGAGGATGTGTCCTTGTAACTTTGGCCCATTCGGAAACCCAGAGGTATTAAAAGCTTAAAGAGTCTAGGGACTAGACGATAAGTGACTAGAAGCCGTCAGGGGCAGTTCGAGGACCACGAGTAGCCGAAGAGAGAAGAGGAGGAAGCAGAGGCATAGGGCCAGCAGTTGGAGGACTAGGTCCCAGATAGCGGTATAGGCAAGACGCAGTACCCCAGGAGAAAGCGTCAGCAGAACCGTAGAAGTGTGGCCATGTCTGTCAGGAAGGTGGAAGATAAAATAAAGTGTTCAACATTGTTTTGCCAAGAGAACTCCAGTGTCATGTGTTTAACTGCTACATTTACAATGGTGAGTGGTAGAAGCTTCCCTGAAGAGAACCATAAGTGTTGCATATGAAGAGAACCATAAGTGTTGCATACCTCGCCCAAAGTGGTCTACAAACCTTGATTCCCTCATGGCCCGTCATCTGCACCTTCCTGCACAGGTATGAGGAACGTTACACAGCTTAAATAACATCTGCCAAAAATTCAATTTTACTACTTGTTGCAACTTAAGAATAGGTTTAAAACCCAGTGTAAAATAACTTCCTTGTACGCGGATACTAATGTGGCCTTTGAAGTAGCCAAAGATTTGGGCATGACCATTGGGCTAATATCTACTTTATATAAATCCTTTCTTCCCTCATATTTAAACATATACTTAAGGTAAATGATATAAAAATGGAAGAAGAAATGTCTTCTTATCAACGAGGATTAATGACAGACTAACCAAACTTTTACTTTACAGTGTGTGAAGTACAGAGACTGAAACAAATTTTAATTTATAGAAGATATAGTGACCCTGAGCCATCAGGAGCTACAAGGAACTGCATCCTGTCAAAAATGCAGGGCCTACCCCCAGGAACCCAGAAGACCAGTGCCGGTAACACCAAAACATTCATACAATCCCTGTCCCCCCCCCCGAAACTGGGGAAGGGCTAGGGTTGGACCCAATGTATGGCCACTTGTGGGTGGAACCGATCCAGTCAACTAGACGACAACAAGGGAGGAGGGGGTCAGACAGTCAGTATGTAGAAATGAAAGGAGATGGACGTAATGATACTGATGGGAGAGTGTAGCAGTGACCTGTCAGGATCAGGTGTGTTGTTGCCGGAGAAGTACGGTGGAGTAACGGGGTGCAGAGCCCAAGGTCAGGAAAACGCTCCAGGCAGATCTGATAAAATCTGCACAGTGAAGGGACCATCCAGGACCTCACTGACCTAAAAGTTCGTGGCACAGTAACGACGGGAGAACCTGGGAACGAGACAGAGATCTGGCCCAACAGGGTTCAAGTTAACTGCTGTATGGACTAAGACTGAGAGACAACCAGGAAGGGACCCCCAGACAATCCAAGCCACGGGCCCCACCACCCAGAGACAGGTGCAGGGGAAGAAAGCCATCAGGTCACCACACCGGCATAGGAACTAAGGAGACAAGGGTTGAGGACCAGCCTCCATCGGGTTGCCAGCAACAACAATGCTGTGAGTAAAAAAAAACAGTTACACTGCAATCCCTTGTGTGGCCTACCTTCTTTCCGCGCCCAGTATTATCAGCAGACCCCAGCAACAAAGACCATCATCTATCTCCTGGGGCATGGCCCTACTTGCGGAGGGCCCAACATCCAGGCTACCATTAACATTAGCCCCAGCAGCGAGAGACTGTGCAGCAGTGGCTCCATCTAAATAGCCGCAACCCCTTTTAAGCGACCCCCAGGGTCACGGAACCGGTCAACGGCCACCTAGTGAACTGTTCCAGTAAATATACTGCACGGGACGGAGTACCCCAAGCCCTGGGGTGTGTCAAAGATATGAAATGCCATCATTCCTTCATAGGATATGGGTCCAATCTAATTCAAATTGCCCAAGGTGGGATTTGGTGGTTGAACATTTAATGCATATGTGATGCCCTGAACTAGCCAGGTAGTCATACATAGCACCCCGCACAACACCAGTCCCACACAAGGTAACACCAGCCAACCACATTAAACCCTAGTCACCTCCCTCAGTGCTTAATGGACACACCAGGGGGGCGGAGCCAGGCTGTTGGCCACGCCCACCAAGGAGTTCAGAGGGCCTGAGGCAGGAAACAGACAGTGCAGTTCAGGCAGATCAGTTTTAGTGTTGAGGAGTGGAGGAGGTCAGGCCTGTAGTACAGGATTGTGACAGACTGACAGATGCCGGAAAATTTTTTTGTTATAACAGATACATAGATACATTTTCACAGGCCCTCAGGTCCTTTTTGAGGACTTTTTCCACTATCTGAATGTTCAAGTAGAAGGTTTGACTTTCACCCAACACATTGATTCTGCTAAGATTACTTTTCTTGACACTCTTATACAAATTGATTCCATGGGTTGTATTTCCTCTGATATTCATGTCAAATTCACTGATCGTAATAGTTTGCTCTTCTATACAAGTAGTCATCCGCGTCATTTAATACGCTCATTACCTATTTCTCAACATAAAAGAGTGTCAAGGATCGTTTCTTCTCACAATTTGCGCCTAACACGCCTAACACGTCATGAAGAGATGTCTCAAACATTTTTACAGAGAGGGTATCCCACGTCCATAATCAATTCAGCATATCATGAGAGTTTAAAAACCACCCGTAGGACTCGAAGGGAAGGTCCCTTTATCACCTTTGTCAACACTTTCCATCCATTTCATCCTATTGTTAAAGGAATAATATTGAAGCATTAGCAGCTGTTGAACAGATCTTATCCCCGAATACCCGAATTTTCTTCCACTCCTCTTTTTAGTTATAAACGGTCTTCTAACATTAGGGATTTATTAGTTAAGGCGGACATAGGCTCGACGGTTCTCAAGTCTCGTCAAACATTTTTATCTACCCCTAAACGAGGTACCTTTCCCTGTCTTCACTGTCCCCACTGTTCAAATATCATAAAGGGTAGCCAATTTACACACCCTCGGGCTGGTCGCGTTTTTCATGTCAAAGATTTCTTTACTTGCGACACATCATATGTTGTCTATTTGATAAAGTGCCCATGCGGTCTCGGGTATGTTGGGGAAACCACCCAGCATATCCGGGACCGCATTGGGAAACATAAGTCTACTATTAGGTGTAAGTTGGTTATGCTTCCCATTCCCCATCATTTTATTCAGTGCGGACATTCAATTTCACAACTTCGTTTCCAAGTATTGGAACACGTTCCACCATTGAGGCGAGGGGGTGACAGAATTAAGAAGTTGAAAGAACGAGAATCCTATTGGATCCATATGCTTAATACCCATTCCCCATTGGGTCTCAATAGGGAATATGATAATTACTGATGTGTAGATATGAGGTCCGTCCTATCTTATGTAATTGTTATAAGGTTGTTATCCCTTTTTCTTTTGCGACTATACCCTGTTTTCTACAGAGAATGTGTTGTATAATGACATAGAGATGTAAAGTCCGTCCCTTCCTATAGTAATGTATGTCGGGCAACTGCCTATCTATATGCTTGTTCTTTATTATATCTACTGCATTTATTCCCTTTCTTGTTATACGATATTTTTTCATATGGTACTTTTCTATATGATTTTTTCCATATGATGTTGCCATGGCTGCTCCTCTATCTTATCGTGTATATCACTATCCTTATCCTTCCTTTTTACCTTTCAGACGCGATGAGTTTCTGCCGTCCATTTCCAGAGCCGGAGAAGTTCTGATTCATGTTCAGACGACTTTCTTCTATTGCGCATGCGCGCACTTCCGGGATCCACTGCGCACGCGTGGCGTGCGTCTCACTTGTTTCCTATGTGCGTTTCACTTTACAGGAAATCATTAGTTAATGCCCGCCCCTTTCAACAAATAAACTCCGTAGTATTCACCTCTCCCACACACTTCACCGCTGACCACTGGCTGCACAGGTAACACTTTGATCCTCTGTTTGGCATGATGTTTCCTTGCTCTCCCTCTTATGTCATATCATTTTGCCTTGGTGTTTTCATGTTGTTATCTGGTCTTTATACATGGAGTGGGCAATGATATTCCTTATTATTCTCTTTTAGTTACCATTATAGAGGTCATCGTTCCACTCTTGGATATACCTGTTGTGTCTTTTTCACATTAATACATAAGGTAAATTGGGTCACGATATGCATATAGTGTGAATATTGCCCCATTGCCATTTATGTACATTTTTGGGTTTACCTGTGCCCTTAATATAGTAGAGCTGGTAGGATACCTGCTCTAGTCCAATATGATTTCATTTTTTTGCACCCTTTTTCTTACATTGTTTTCCCATTTCTTCTATTCTCTGACATGTATCTTTCATATGTGATTTCTCTTATAGATATTGAGTACATCAATGTTTTTGATGCTTCTTCCTAGAGAATATATCTTGGTTCAGCATTTAGGTAATAATGTTTTTCTATACACGTGTATCATTGGATGTTGTTATGATATTGTAATATGAACCCACGGTACTGATGTTCCAATTTTTTCTATTTTTCTCATATTTTAGTTTCAAAAAAGGCATTAGCCGAAACGTTAAATAATACTGAAATTAGAATAATAAACAACAAAAAAATGTTTCTCACAACAATTGTGTGCCGGAGTTTTTTCTTCTTATTACTACTATTTTCTCCTGAGCACCACTTTAATAGTGAGCCAGACCATTATTGGACTGTGACAGATGCCGGAGTCGGAGCCCTGGTACCGTGGCTAGGAGGCATATGGTGGCCTAGCCTGCAGGAGCCAGGAAGACGGCTCGGTGGAACCGTGGTGGACCGGGACAGGGTTGTGGCCCGCCGGTACCGACCTGGGGAACCGACTGGAAACCGGAACACTCAGGGGGGTACTGAGACCCTGAAACGAGGTCCAGAATCCACTGGACTGAGTTAATTCACTGATTGCGGTTTGGACTATAGGTCCTTTCCAACCCAAGTCCCGACTGAAGACAACAGCCCACCGAGGGGGATAGAAAGCCACAGCACAGGCAGAGAGATCCTACGGGCCAGCGTCTGCGGGCAAACGGGCTCCTCTGACATATACAAGCCTGGGGAGCGGACTCCCGTAGCTGAAGCGCAGGAAGTCTACACATACACTACACAGTGCAGGAGAAAGGCAAAGACCACCGAACTGGGTGGGGGACCAGACACAGCCGGCTGCGGGCACCGACCACCATCAACTTTGTTTACCAGAGACTTGTGTGTGTCAATAACAGTGAGTACAACAGTGCCATCCGGCCGTGCACTGCCCGGCACCGCCCAGCTACTTCTCCCCAAGGGGTCCTGGGGCCATCATCCCTGCCCACGGAGGAGTTAACATCTTGCTGCATCAACATCTGCCCCAGGTGCCCTGTCACCAGAGTGGTAGTGTCTACACCTTCACCACATCCCGTGGGTGGCGTCACAAACACGGCTCCGGCCGTACACCTACCTACCACCCCCTAAGTAGCTCCAGCACCCTTTCAGAGCGAAGTGACCCCGGGTCCGGAGGCGCTCGAGCCACCCACCAATGAGCCCGGATCTGATCAGCTCGGCTGCAGCCGAGCGCGGGACAGTACACATATATTGTGGAAATACTCCAGGTTTGGTCTTTTTAGAAGACAATACTGTTCCTAGTATATAAAGTGTATATTGTTAAATGCTATATCCAGGACTTAAAAATAAAAATGTGCCGAGGTGTAGCGCCCCGTGCTGGGCAGCTGAGCCGCTCGGATACGGACCTTCAGTCGGTGGTTCGATGGTCTCCAGACCCGGGGGGGTCTCGCGGTCACTTCAACTGAAAGGGGGGGTTGTGGTTTGGGGACGTAGATGTACCGCTGGAGCCGCGTTAAGTTCGTGATGCCACCCACGGGAAGGTGGACACCACCGCTGCAGATACGGGACACCCGAGGGAGATGTTTGGCAGCAAGTTGTTAACCCCTCCGTGGGCAGGGATGGTGGCCCTGGGACCCATTGGGGGGATGTTTGGCGGTGCAGGGAGATGGGCGACCAGAAGGTGCTGTTGTACTCATTATTAGTAAACACACGAGTCTCTGGTAAACCAAGGTGATGGTGGTCGGTGCCCGCAGCCGGCTGCAGTCTGGTCCCCCACCCGGCTGGTGGTCTCTATCTTTCTCCCGCACCTGTGTTGGATGGTGGACTGCCTGTGCTTGCAACTTCAGGAGTCCGCTCCCTGCTTGCGGTCACCTAAGGAGCCCTTTGCCCGCAGACGCTGGCCCGTGGGATCTCCGAGCCGTGGCGGTGGCCGTTTATCCCCCTCGTTGGGCTGTTGCCTTCAGTTGAGACTTTGGGTGGGACAAGACCTCTAGTCCTGGCCACAATCAGTTAATTAGCTAGCCCCCAGTAGCTTCTGGACCTATCTTCAGGGTCTGAGTACCCCCCTTTGTGCTCCGGTTTCGGAGTCGGTTCCCCGGGTCTGTACCGGCGGGCCATTACCCTGTCCCGGTCCACCTCGGTTCCACTGAGCCGTCTTCCCGACTCCTGCAGACGGAGACCGCCATCTGCCTCCTAGCCAAAGGTACCAGGGCTCCTACCCCGTCACCTGCTCAAATTGGTTTCTCTCCTCTGCTGGAGCTGCACAAAACTCCAGCCCACACACCTCCCCAACTTGAACTCTAGACTTGTTCTCCTTACTTTCCCGCCTCAGGCTGTCTGGGATTCCTCGGTGGGCGTCTTCCAACCGCCTGGTTCCGCCCCCTGGTGTGTCCTTCAAGCCCTGAGGGGGTGACTAGGGTTTAAATGTTTGGCTGTATGTTACTTATGAGGGACAGGTGTAATGCGGGGCCCTATCTGTGACTACCTGGACTGGCCAGGGCATCACATAAGCACTAACAGGCAGGCAGTTGGTACCTACCTGTCTGTTGTGCTCGATGCCGTACTTCGCTGCACAGAGCAGTTACAGATTTTAATGACAGATTGCAACACTTGATAGGCTGGATTGTGGATTAGCAGCCACAATCAAGTTTCAAAGAAATTGAAGCTGTCCTGCAGGCTCAGGGTGCATCAGTATGAGCGTGAACTATCCATCCACATTATAATGAAATGAAACGCTATAGAGGAGACCCAGGCGGACCCCACTGCTCACATAGGGAATAAAAAAGCTAGACTGCAGTTTGCCAAAATGTACGTGAGCAAGCTAAAATTCTTCTTGTAAGGCATCTTGTAGGCAGATGAGAACAAGATAGAGTTTTTTGGTAAAGCACATAATTCTACTGCTTACTGAAAACGGACTGAGGCCTACAAAGAAAATAACAGAATACCTACAGTCAAATAAGGTGGATATTCAAACATGTTTAGGGTTGTGTTGCTGCCTCTGGCACTGAGTGCATTGACTGTATGCACGGCATCATGAAATCTGAAGATTACCAAAGGATTTTTGGTTGCAATATAATGCCCAGTGCCTGATAGCTGGGATTGTGACCTACGTCATGGGTTTCAAGCAGGAAAATGATCGCAAACAAACTTCAAGTGTCACCTAGAAGTCGATGGGAACAAATGGAGACTTCTGGTGGCCAGTAATGATTCCGGATCTAAATTCCATAGAACATCTGTGGAGAGATCTTTAAATTGTTGTTGGGAGAAGGTGCCTTCAAATTTGAGAGACCTGGAGCAGTTTAGAGTGGTACAAAAATCCAGCTGAGAGGTATAATAAGCTTGTGGATGGTTATACGAAGCGATTAATTAAAGTTATTTATTCCAAAGAGTGTGCAACCAAATATTAATTTGAGGGTACCAACATTTTTGTCCGGCCCATTTTTGGAGCTTTGTGTGATACTATGTTTAAAATGCCTTTTTTTCTATGTTTTTTGGGGTCCTCCCAATACACAAAGGAAATAAACATGGGTATAAAAAAATATGTGTTAGTGCAATAATTGTCTGTGAGAAATACTAGATTTTCAGGAACAATTTCAAGGATGCCAACACTTTGAAGCATGACTGTATTGATAGCAAATCTGTTGCTTTCTACGTTCACGTAAAGGACTACTCACTGGACTCAGTCCTGTAGGATTATTTTTTGTGAGTGTTTTTTTGTACTTGTCTAATTGGTTAAATAAAAGATATCTGATTAAAAAAAAACCCCAAAAACCTAAAAATGACGTTGATATTATCACATGTAAGCTTTATTATTTCAACACAATCCCTTTCAATTTTTCTTTGTCTTTAAAAAGTCGATAAAACTAATGTTTACTTTTAAAAATGTTAAATCCACTTATCCAATGCACTATACTTTCTACATTAAAATAAACAGATCAATAGCAGCCATAGACTGTGTTCTTTTTGCTCAGCTTTTTTGCATTAACATCACCCAAACAGATGAAAAATTCGGTTTTAATAATAAGCTGCTTGCTGGCAGGGCATTCCACTTTAGCTGAAAATGTGCTATATTTTGACATTTGATATTTTGTCCTTCCCGTGGGGGATCATTTAATGTCTCTGTTCTCACCTCTGGGTCCAGACCTACCACTGGCACATTATAAGATAGCAAGCTGTGAAGATTAGGAACACAGACTCTTTAAATGCTTTCAGTAATTGAGGTTTAAATAATCACAGGTCTGGCTGTCTCTATAAGGTAACAAAAAGAGAATTTCAAAAGAAAAATAAATGTGGGCATTATATGTTCAGGAATGTTAAATACCATGAGGGAGAAAGCGAATAACAATATAATAAGCTGATTAAGGCTACATGTAAGGCAACCTTTACTTGGCTTTCAGATATGTAATGGGGCAACCAGGCACCAAATCATCTTACAAAGCTCATAATTAATGGAACATTAATAAATTCATAAATGGTCAGATACCAGTAGGGACTGTTCTGGTAAGTAGCAAATAGAATCATGGGGAACAAATAAAGTAGGAGGGTTTCTTTGCTAGTCAACTGTTATTATTTAAAAGCTGCATCTAAATAAATCTTAATAATTATTTATATGAATTTCTAATCTTTGCCTATAGAAAACTGTGGCAGAGATAAGGAGATCTACGTATTATTGTAGAAGATATGAAATGTGTAATGCTTGACACCACGGAGTAGTGATACTAGTCACTAGGGGGCGCTGGATGGAATACTGGACACTAGTGTTGAGAGAGTATGCTTGTCACTACTCGGTACTCGCACGAGTATCACTGTACTCGGGCTACTCGGCGGGGACCGAGTAATCTCGCGATACTCGTGCTGTACTCGTGGTCTTCATCCCTGCATGTTGGCGCTCTTTTGAGAGCCAGCCCTCATGCAGGGATTGGCTGGCAGACCACTGCAATGCCACAGCCCTGTTAGTTGTGGAATTGCAGTGATTGGCCGGCCTGCACAGCGTGACCGAGCCTTTATACCGGCGGGCGCACTGTGCTCTGCACACAGCCATTCAGACAGTCAGTGCAGGGAGAGTGTTGCTGCTTCAGGGAAAGGTTTGCGGCCCTTTATAGTTATTTCCGTAGCAGGGCTGCAAACAGTGTGACCAGAAGTCCTTCTCAGGACTATTGTAGTTGTATACAGGCAGGCAGGGTATAGCCAGGTCGGAGTACAGGAGCAGAGTCCTTCTCAGGACTATTGTTGCTGTATACAGGCAGGGCAGGCAGGGTATAGCTAGGTCGGAATACAGGCTAGTGACCAGAAGAGTCCTTCTCAGGACTATTGTAGCTGTATACAGGCAGGCAGGCAGGGTATATAGACATTCCTAGTGGTGACCGTATACCAGCCTTCATCATATCTGGGGCTGGTATACGGTCTAAAACAGTCCTGATAGTGTCAGACTTCTCAGTAATTGTCGCTCCTAAAACGCTGTTAGGTTCTTAGTGCGTTCGTGCGTGCATTTAAAAACCGCACGTGTGTGGCAGTCGGTGGCAGCGTACAGGTGCACTTGTGTGCGTTTTGCACAAACTAGTATATAACGCACAAGTCTAGTGAATAATACACGTCAATCAGCAGTGTCTGATAGTGTCAAACTTCTCAGTAATTGTCGCTCCTAAAAACCTGTTAGGTTCTTAGTGCGTCCGTGCTTGCATTTAAAAAACGCACGTGTGTGCCTGTCGGTGGCAGTGTACAGGTGCACGTTTTGCACAAACTAGTATATAACGCACAAGTCTAGTGAATAATACACGTCAGTCAGCAGTGTCTGATAGTGTCAAACTTCTCAGTAATTGTCGCTCCTAAAAACCTGTTAGGTTCTTAGTGCGGCCGTGTTTGCATTTAAAAACCGCAAGTGTGTGCCTGTCGGTGGCAGCGTACAGGTGCACTTGTGTGCGTTTTGCACAAACTTGGATATAACGCACAAGTCTAGTGAATACACGTCAGCACAGCATTGCAAAATGCGCAAGGGCGTTGGCAACGAACAAGGAAGTGGACGTGATGGTGGTGCAGGCAGAGGCCGAGGTCGTGGGCAAGCTCTAATTTCGCCACAACAAAGGGCCACATCTACTCGCTCGCACATCCTGTCCCAAATTCTTGGGGACCGCAGCAGTACACCGCTCTTGAACCAAGACTAGTATCAACAGCTTGTTAGTTGGATAGCGGATAATGCTTCCAGTCAGATTGGCACCACCACAAACACTCTGTCTTCCACACGGTCAAGTGTCAGTAGCCGTGATACTGCACCACACATTTCAGAACCTGATCCTCCTTCCTACCACCAGGCTGAGTACACGTCCATGGACATTACTGATCCCACACTTGGACACTCGGAAAAGCTGTTCACGTTTCCATTCGCACATTCTGGCCTCTCGCCAGCTCCTGTTGAAGTGGGTCATGAGGAGATCGTATGTACAGATGCCCAAATATTTGAGCAGCCACGTTCTCACGAAGTTGGCAACGTGTCTCAACAAGGGGTGGGCGATGATGAGACACAATTGTTAGGAAGTCAAGAGGAGCAGCAGGGTACAGAAGAGGAAGACGACGTGGTGGATGATCCAGTAACTGACCCAACCTGGCAGGAGGATATGCAGAGCGAGGACAGCAGTGCACAGGGGGAGGGAGGCGTAGCATCCCAACAGGCAGTAAGAAGCAGGGTGGTGGCCCCAGGCAGAAGTCAGGCAACCGTTCCCTGGAACAACAACACGACACAAGGTGCCTGTACAAATGTTAGGTCTTCCCGAGTCTGGCAGTTTTTTAAGTTGGCTCCAGATGATTCTAAAAAGGCCATTTGCAACACCTGCCATGCCAGCATCAGCAGGGGTACCAAAACTAGCAGCCTGACCACCACCAGCATGATCAGGCACATGTCAGCCAAGCACCCGACTTTGTGGGATGTACAACAGAGTCGAGGAGCAGTGCTTGCTGATGTCACTGCTACGTCTTCGCTTGTTGTGCATGCGAGCCAATCCCCTGTCCATGCTGCCTGCGAACAAGCCTCCTCCGGCCCTGCACCTGCAGTTGCCTACGCAGAAATAACACCATCATCAAGCACGTCCTTGTCCCAGCGCAGCGTTCAGTTATCCATTCAGCAAACCTTTGAACGCAGGCGCAAATACACTGCCAACGCCCCACATGCCACAGTTCTAAATGCTAACATTTCGCGACTGCTTGCGCTGGAAATGTTGCCTTTTAGGGTGGTGGAGACAGAAGCATTCCGTGACCTGATGGCGGAAGCTGTCCCACGTTACTTGGTCCCCAGCCGCCACTATTTCTCCCAGTGTGCCGTCCCCGCATTGCATAACCACGTGTCACAAAACATCACACGTGCCCTGAACAACGCTGTTTCAGCCAAAGTGCACCTAACCACAGACACGTGGACAAGAGCTTGTGGGCAAGGCCGCTACATCTCGTTGACGGCACACTGGGTTAATATTGTGGAAGCTGGGACCCAGTCTGAGCGAGGGACGGAACACGTCCTTCCCACACCAAGGTTTGCAGGCCCTACCTCAGTCAGGGTTTCACCCACACTCTACAGCTCCGGAATGTCATGCTCTTCAGCCTCCTCCTCCTCCTGCGCATCCTCATCCACTTTACCCTCCACACCAGTCCCAAGCTGGAAGCACTGCAGCACTGCCTCGGCGAAGCGTCAACAGGCTGTGCTGAAGCTAATCTGCATAGGTGACAAACCCCACAATGCAGAAGAGGTGTGGACAGCTCTGAAACAGCAGGCAGATCACTGGCTCACACCTCTGAACCTAAAGCCAGGAAAGGTCGTGTGTGACAATGGCCGGAACCTGGTGGCGGCTTTGAGGCGAGGCCAGCTGACACATGTTCCATGCGTGGCCCATGTGCTCAACCTCGTGGTTCAGCGGTTTCTAAAGTCATACCCAGAGCTGTCTGATCTGCTGGTAAAAGTTCGCCGCCTGTCTGCACATTTTCGAAAGTCACCCACTGCTTCAGCCGGCCTTGCCGGCTTTCAACGCCGTTTGCATCTTCCGGCTCACAGACTGGTGTGTGATGTCCCCACGTGTTGGAATTCAACTCTGCACATGTTGGTCAGGATATGTGAGCGGAAGAGGGCAGTTGTTGAGTACCTGCATCACCTAAGCCGTAGGGAAATGGGTCAAACTCCACACATAACACCTGAGGAGTGGAGATGGATGTCCGACCTATGTACCATCCTCCAAAACTTTGAGGACTCCACCAAGATGGTGAGTGGTGATGACGCCAATATTAGCGTCACCATACCGCTTCTCTGCCTTCTAAAACGGTCTCTGCTCAAAAACAAACATGATGCATTGCAGGCGGAGTGCGATGAGTTGGAGCAAGAAACAGTAGTGGGTGTGGGTGATAACACACAGCCCAGCCTCGTCTCATCACAACGTGCAGTGGAGGACTATGACGAGGAGGAGGATGAAGACATGGAGCAACTCTCCGGCCAAATTGAGGATATGACATGCACACCAGTCATATCCTCGGTTCAGCGTGGCTGGCCAGAGGACAGGGTAGATGAGGAGGAGGAGGAAGAGGAGGACAGCATGTTCAGTCATCGTGTTGGTCAGGATACTGAAGTACTGGCTGTTAAGAGTCTGGCGCACATGGCTGACTTTATGGTAAGCTGCCTGTCTCGTGACCCTCGCGTTAAGAACATCTTGGCTGACAATCATTACTGGTTGGTAACACTGTTAGACCCACGCTACAAGGAGAACTTTATGTCTCTTATTCCCGAGGCGGAGAGGTCAGCCAAAATGCAGCAGTTCCGGAAGGCCATAGTCACGGAAGTAGGCAAAGCATTCCCATCAGAAAACGCTAGCGGCATAGGTCAGGAATCAGTGGACAACCAAGGCGTACAGCCGAGAGTGGCACAAGTCCAATCCGCGGAACAGTCTTTAAGATGTGGGTCAGTTTTCTCAGCCCCTCACGTACCACAGCCCCTGAGGTGCGGGGAAGTGCCACAAGAAATCCTAAGTTTGCCCAGATGCTCAAGGAGTACCTTGCAGATCGAACAACTGTACTCTGACATTCCTCTGTGCCTTACAATTATTGGGTATCCAAGCTGGACACGTGGCATGAATTGGCTCTCTACGCCTTGGAAGTCCTGGCCTGCCCTGCCGCTAGCGTTTTGTCAGAGCGTGTTTTAGTGCCGCAAGTGGAATCATTACAGATAAACGCACCCGCCTGTCAACTGAAAATGCTGACAGGCTGACTCTGATCAAGATGAACAAGGGTTGGATTGGGCCAGACTTCACCACACCACCAGCAAATGAGAGCGGAATTTAAAGTTTGTAACTGGAATTTGCCATGTACCTCCACTCACCCATGGGTACACACTTCTGGACTTTGGATAATCGCTGGACTGCTCCTCCTTCTCCTCATGTGCCACCATGATGACCGTTACAATAGTTAGGCCGTTGTTTCAGGTATACCCACAGTGGTACATTTTTTCGCCCATTCTTTCAGAATGGACATTACAATGACAGGAGACCTGCTCCTTTGCAATGGGAACAATGTTTTGAGGCCCTCATGCACATCTCTATCCAGGGACAATGTGGAGCCTCCCAATTTTTGGCTGCTCTGCCAAAGGGCTATACTACAATAGACCCACTTCCTTACAATGGGCACTTCAGGTTTACAGGCCCTCATGCACGTCTCTATCCAGGGACAACGTGGAGCCTCCCAATTTTTGGCTGTCCTGCCAAAGGGCTATACTACAATAGACCCACTTCCTTACAATGGGCACTTCAGGTTTACAGGCCCTCATGCACGTCTCTATCCAGGGACAACGTGGAGCCTCCCAATTTTTGGCTGCCCTGCCAAAGGGCTATACTACAATAGACCCACTTCCTTACAATGGGCACTTCAGGTTTACAGGCCATCATGCACGTCTCTATCCAGGGACAACGTGGAGCCTCCCAATTTTTGGCTGCCCTGCCAAAGGGCTATACTACAATAGACCCACTTCCTTACAATGGGCACTTCAGGTTTACAGGCCATCATGCACGTCTCTATCCAGGGACAATGTGGAGCCTCCCAATTTTTGGCTGCCCTGCCAAAGGGCTATACTACAATAGACCCACTTCCTTACAATGGGCACTTTAGGTTTACAGGCCCTCATGCACGTCTCTATCCAGGGACAATGTGGAGCCTCACAATTTTTGGCTGCCCTGCCAAAGGGCTATACTACAATGGACCCACTTCCTTACAATGGGCACTTCAGGTTTACAGGCCCTCATGCACGTCTCTATCCAGGGACAATGTGGAGCCTCCCAATTTTTGGCTGCCCTGCCAAAGGGCTATACTACAATAGACCCACTTCCTTTCAATGGGCACTTCAGGTTTACAGGCCATCATGCACGTCTGTATGCAGGGGCATTGGTGAACCTCACAATTTTGGACTTCCCTGGCAAAGGAAAATACTACAAAGACTCACTTTCTCAAAATGGGCACATTAGACTCAAGAGGCCTTCATGTACGTCTCTTCTCAGGGACATCGGAGTGCCACACAATGTTTTCACGTAAAATCTTTCATGTAATCTCCAAAAGTAACATACACCAGCTCTATCTCACTATTGGGTATGTGCCCTTAACATTTCCGCCATGAAAATTCATTTTGGTGTCATTTTTGAAGGTTTTCTGCTGAGTCCGTAAAAATGGCGTAAAACGCAGACAAAATTGTTCACAGCTGTGACTTTTGAGTGATAAATGCTTCAAGGGGTCTTCCCCATGCTGTTGCCATGTCATTTGAGCACTCTTCTGAGACTTTTGTGACATTTTTAGGGTTTCTACATGCTGCCAGGGGTCATTTCATAAAAATTCTCGGGTCTCCCATAGGATAACATTGGGCTCGGTGCTCGGGCCGAGTACATGAGTATCTTGGGATGCTCAGCCCGAGCCTCGAGCACCCAAGCTTTTTAGTACTCGCTCATCACTACTGGACACTGCCGCCTCACCACCATGAGGAGCTGCTGCCTCACCACCGTGCGGAGCCGCCGCCCAACCTACACCCCACCTGCTCTCACCTCCCCAAAATCCTATAGAATGTAAGCCTGCAAGGGCAGAGTCCTCTTCCCTCTGTACTAGTCTGTCTACTGTAACTTGTATATGTATTCTGTATGTAACCCCCCTTCTCATGTACAGCACCATGGAATCAATGGCGCTCTATAAATAAATAATAATAATAATAATAATAGTATGAGGTTTGTCACTAGATGGCGCTGGAATCACTAGCGTACAGAGTGAGCAGAGAGAAAGTTATACAGGCCGGAATCTGAAACCAGGAGGGAACGACAACACACAGAGAGCAGGCAGAAACAAGGTCAAGATAAGATACAGGCTGAGGGTCAGGATACCAGGAGGTAACAACAAGGTCAAGGGGGTGGGCAAAGGAGAGTCAGTAAAAGTCCAGGGTCGAGTAGCCAAAATCAAAACCAGACACAACAGGAGCTGAAAGTACTTAGGGTACCGTCTCACTAAACGACGTACCAGCGATTCCGACCATGATATGACCTGGTCAGGATCGCTGGAGCGTTGCTACATGGTCGCTGGTGAGCTGTCAATCAGGCAGATCTCACCAGTGACCAGTGACCAGCCACCAGCCAGCAGTGAGTTGTGGAAACGATGCTGCGCTTGGTAACCAAGGTAAATATCGAGTACGTAAGCAAAATGCTTTGCTTGGTTACCCACTTAGCGCTGGCTCCCTGCACTCATAGCCAGGTTACACATCGGGTTACTAAGCAAAGTGCTTCGCTTAGTTACCCGATGTGTACTCTGGCTATGTGTGCAGGGAGCCAGCACTGGCAGCCTGAGAGCGGCATACGCTAGTAACCAAGGTAAATATCGGGTAACCAAGCAAAGCGCTTCGCTTTGTTACCCGATGTGTACCTTGGTTACTAGCGTCCGCAGCTTCCAGACGTCGACTCCCTGCACATTCAGATCGTTGCTCTCTCGCTGTCAAACACAGTGATGTGTGCTTCACAGCGGGAGAGCAACGAGCAAAAAATGAACCAGCACTGTGTGTAACGATCAGCGATTTCACAGCAGGGGCCAGGTCGCTGCTTAGTGTCACACACAGCGAGATCGCTGATGAGGTCACTGGTACCTCACAAAACCCGTGACTCAGCAGCGATCTCGCTAGTGATCTCGCTAACGATCTCGCTATGTGAGAAGTACCCATTACTGCAAAACTAGGCAAGCATGCTCCCTGAGACCCGCAACACACATCCGTTTAATTTGTACGTGTGCGGTACATATTTGCACGTACCAGAGACACGTAGACATGGAGACCCATGTTATTCAATGGTAGATGGCACACACACGTAAAATCACACGGAACGTGTGTCCGTGTGATAAGTACGTGTGTGCGCTTTTCGACACGGACAACATGTCCGTTTTTGGCCGGCATCACGCAGGCACGGACCCGCTAAAGTCTATGGGTCCGTGTCTGCACGGACCGCACACGGAGTATGTCCGTGTTCAGCACGTTTCGTCCATGTGCGTTTTTAAACGAACGATGTTTTTTTTTTTTTTTTTGTTAAATTCAGTGTACTTACCTTTTTTCATGATGTTCTCAGTCATACTTACATTGGCACTCAGTCTGTTTCTTCCCCGGCTCATACTTACCGCTCCCCGATCACCAGCGCTGCGAGGAACAGCTGTGCAGAGAATGCGCGGCAACAATTACTTTGAAAAAGCCAGCCGCTCATTAATCAATCTCGTATTCCCTGCTTTCCCCGCCCACAGGCGCCTGTGATTGGTTGCAGTCAGACACGCCCCCCACGCTGAGTGACAGCTGTGTCACTGCACCCAATCACAGCAGCCGGTGGGCGTGTCTATACTGTGCAGTAAAATAAATAAATAAATAATTAAAAAAAAATGGCGTGTGGTCCCCCACAATTTTAATACCAGCCAGATAAAGCCATACGGCTGAAGGCTGGTATTCTCAGGATGGGGAGCCCCACGTTATGGGGAGCCCCCCAGCCTAACAATATCAGTCAGCAGCCGCCCAGAATTGCCGCATACATTATATGCGACAGTTCTGGCACAGTACCCGGCTCTTCCCGATTTACCCTGGTGCGTTGGCAATCGGGGTAATAAAGAGTTAATGGCAGCAACCCATAGCTGCCACTAAATCCAAGATTAAACATGGCAGGCGTCTCTCCGAGATACCTTCCATAAGTAATCTGTAAGTTACAGTAAATAAACACACACACACGAAAAAATCCTTTATTTGCAATAAAAAACACAAACAAATACCCTCGTTCACCACTTTATTAAGCACGAAAAACCCCTCCATGACCGCGTAATCCACGGAGGTCTAGCGTCGCATCCAGCTCTGCTTCATGGAGGTGACAGGAGCTGGTGAAGACACCACCGCTCCTGTCACCTCCACGCAGCAACTGACGACAGCCGCGCGATCAGCTGAGCTGTCACTGAGGTAACTCGCGGCCACCGCTGGATCCTCCAACTGTGACAGCAAGTCGCCCGAGTAACAGCGATGTAGTCACAGGTAAAACTCTTACAAATAGTTACACAATTACACGATGGTGCATAACGCCAATTTAAACACGCCAATGGTTCCCCTCCTCTTCGGACTAATGTGCAAGATGCAGCAACAGCTTAGGCTCCTATCTTCATATATGGCGGACAAGCTCGAAACTCCAACCCTTCTGGAAAGAAATCTCTCAACTTATAACCGACGTATGGCACCAACGTGTAACACTGACACCCAAAGAAGTTTTATTAAACATACCCATCTGGCCAAAAAACACACCCATATATAAACTCACCACATTTATAATAACCACAGGTAAATTGTTAATCCCTATACTGTGGCAGACTACTGATATTCCCACTAATATTCCCACTACAATGCAACTACTATACCACATCAAAGAGCTTGCGGTAATAGACTAACACCAACAGCTTGAGGGTAATAGACTAAAGGCCCGTCACACACAGAGATAAATCCTTGGCAGATCTGTGGTTGCAGTGAAATCATGGACATATTGTTCCATTTGTACACAGCCACAAACTTGGCACTAATTGTCCACAATGTCACTGCAATCACAGATCTGCCCCAGCTTTATCTCTGTGTGTGGCAGGGCCTTAACATCCTTCTGTAAAATCTGGAACCATGGGAGGGATTCAGAGTTTATCCCGAATATACCTCAATCACTTCTAAAACTGATTGACTATTGGAAGTAGGACCAAACTTAAGTCAGGCGAATCAATACATGAATATCGCTAAAGAAAATAAAGATGAAGCAAGAAGAGGCATCTGTGCCGCCCCTGCAGCGGTTGAACCGCTCGGATCCGGGGGTTACTGTGGCTCGAGGGTCTCCGGACCCAGGGGCTCGCGGCCACTTCAAGTGCAAAGGGGGTGTTTACAGGGAATAAGAGTTTGTGACGCCACCTGTGGTTTGCGGCAAGGGGAGTACTGCCGCTGCCGATGGGAGTACCCGAGGGAGATGGAGTGGGGCAGCCAGATGACGTTAACTCCACAGGTAGGGGAGGCCCCAGGACTCTGGATGATGGAGGAAGTGTAGGGGAGCGTGGTGCAGATTGGAAGCAGGGGAGGACAGCGTACTCATTCAGGCAGTGTTGGTAGTACTGCGACCGCAAAGCAGACTCTGACACAAAGGTAAATCAAATCTCTGTGTGCCGCTGCCACTTCAGGGGAGTCCGTCCAGAAGTCCGCTCCCTTTGGTATTGCTTATGATCTGTACCTTGTCTCCATGCATTGTATTTAAGTGTTCGTTGTGACCCCTATGCTTGAAGCTGTTGGGGTCCCGCTCTCCACTGTTAAGTAGTGAAGCTGTGCTCTCGATGGCTGACACTTGGGATTTCAGTGGGCTGCATAAGCTGGAAAGCCCTATCTCCCTCGTTGTGTTGATGACTTAGATCTCTAAGCTCTTGGAGAAAGTCCATAAAGAAACTGTCCTCCACAGGTTAATTATCAGGTTGCGCGAAGCTACTCCCTGATCTAGGGTCCAGTACCCCGCCGTGCTCGGTCTGGTTCGGTTACTAGGTACTCCAGTGCTGCCCGTTCTCCTAAACTAAACCTTTCTTCAATACCCTGCGACCAGGTCTCCGACTCTTTCGGTCCTAGACCACCGTCCGCGACCTAGCCAAAAGTCCCCAGGGAGCTACAACTCCCACCTCCTCACTCTTTGGGAGCTACTACTGTTCTCCAGGGAGCTGCTACTCCCAGGTCCTCATTCTTTGAGAGCTACTTCTGTTCTGACAAAGCTTTGCTCTCCACTTCCTCTCTCTGACTTCCTCCCTCCCTCCAGTCTGACTGTCCCCTAGGTGAGTGACCCTTTTCTAGCTCGACCACCCACTGGTGTGCCTGACAGGGTGTGGTGTGAGGTGTGACTAGGATTTGCATGCTGATGGAGCAATACCAGTTAGTTAGGATCCCAGAACCATGGGGGTTGAGTCCTGCACCAGAAGTGAAAGGGGGTGCAGTACCCTGTGACACCCTGACTAGTTCAGGGGCGTCACACATCCGAACCACAATACCCACCTTCTATCCTTCATACATCCCTCTTTTATTGTCTTTCACCCATCTATGTTCTTTAGTAATGTTCTGGTTGTATTACAAACAGTGCCACATATGTTACTATCTGACTAATAGTTATTCATCGCTTTACTTTGCAACATTACTGGCCTTCTCGTTGTTTTTAGAATTCTCTTTTGATGGACAGCCCTGTTCCTTTATAACTTGTAAAGTTATGTGTACACCTACAATTACTGCTGTAACACTGTTTACTTGTTTTGAGATAATGTAACCTTGGTTTTACTAAGTTTGAATATTAAATAAAACATTGAAAAGAAAAGTTCCCCAAGAAGCTTCACAGAATTTTAAAATGTTGAGCCGTGAAAATGAAAAAATACATTTTTAACCACAAAAATGTTGCTTTAACATGTGGACGTTAACTATAGTTTAGGTACATTGTAATGCTCAGAAGGGAGGGTGGAATTTGGATTTTAGAGTGCAGATTTTGCTATATTTCTTTCTTGAGGGGACATAGCTTTTTTCAGAGCCTTTGTGCTACAAGTAACATGGAAGCCCCATATATTTCTGTTAACAAATGACAGACCTGAGTGGGGACTTGTGTTTTTGTGGATTGAGTTGAATGCTATTTGGTGGAAATTTGGGGTACAGAAGGTTCTATCCTGTGCTCTTGGTTAAGCACTTACATTAGGGTTTTTATCTACATCTTCAAAATACGTGATTCAGATGAACCCACAGATCCATTCAGTACAGTGAGGCAGCAGAGTTAAGGAGGCTTTACACGCTACGACATCGCTAATGCAAACTCGTTGGGGTCACGGAATTGGTGACGCAAATCCGGCCGCATTAGCGATGCCGTTGCGTGTGACACCTATGAGCGATTTTGCATCGTTGCAAAAATGTGCAAAATCGCTCATCGGTGACATGGGGGTCCATTCTCAAAAATCGTTACTGCAGCAGTAACGAGGTTGTTCCTCGTTCCTGCAGCAGCACACATCGCTCCGTGTGACACCGCAGGAACGAGGAAGCTCTCCTTACCTGCCTCCCGGCCACAATGCGGAAGGAAGGAGGTGTGCGGGATGTTACGTCCTGCTCATCTCCGCCCCTCCGCTTCTATTGAACGGCCGCTGTGTGACGTCGCTGTGACGCCGCACGGACCGCCCCCTTAGAAAGGAGGCGGTTCGCCGGTCACAGCGACGTCGCCGGGCAGGTAAGTATGTGTGATGGGTCTGGGCGATGTTGTGCGGCACGGGCAGCGATTTGCCCGTGTCGCACAACAGATGGGGGCGGGTACCCACACTAGCGATATCGGGACCGATATCGCAGTGTGTAAAGCCCGCTTAACTCCGGAATCCATTTGGCCTCTGTTCAGTGGTGTCCGTTTTTTCGAAAGTGAACAAAAGTGTTGATGATTGCACTTTTGTGCACACCTAGAAAGACATGTAAATAGATGGAACTACAGGCCATAAGGGAGTTAAAAGTGACTCCATCTGTCTAATTACAGTAAATTTTCTGTTGGGAATTTTATCTCAATTACGATTATCAGAGATTTACATGTAATCCCCCGTGTAAGTGCTCATATAGACCACAGGATAAATGTGAGCCATGCTATACTGCGTTCTTTAGGAGGCAGAATAAATATAGCAACAGCAGTTGAAGAATTGGCTTTATTTATTTATTCTTTACACCATTAAGCTTGCACTATAAGTGATAAGGCAGCTTTCAGCTGGGTTGACACATAGCGACAGCGACAACGACGTCGCTGTTACGTCACCATTTTCTGTGACGTAACAGCAACCTTGTAAGTCGCTGTTATGATCGCTGCTTAGCTGTCAAACACAGCGAGGCAGCAGCGATCATAACGTCGCTACATGTGCAGAGAGCAGGGAGCCGCGCACACTGCTTAGCGCTGGCTCCCTGCTCTCCTAGCTACAGTACACATCGGGTTAATTAACCCGATGTGTACTGCAGCTACATGTGCAGAGAGCAGGAGCCGGCAGCACAGGCAGCGTGAGAGCTGCGGAGGCTGGTAACGAAGGTAAATATCAGGTAACCCCCTTGGTTACCCGATGTTTACCCTGGTTACAGCTTACCGCAGCTGCCAGACACCGGCTCCTGCTCTCTGCTCACTTTATTTCGTCGTTCTCTCGCTGTCACACACAGCGATCTGTGCGTCACAGCGGGAGAGCAACAATAAAAAAAACGAACCAGGGCTGTGTGTAACGCGCAGCGATCTCACAGCAGGGGCCAGATCGCTGCTCAGTGTCACACACAGCGAGATCGCTAATGAGGTCACTGCTGCGTCACAAAATCCGTGACTCAGCAGCGATCTCAGCAGCGATCTCGCTGTGTGTGTGAAGCACCCCTCACTCTTTAGGTCAGTACGATTACAGTGATATCACATTGATATTTTTTTTATGTTTTGCTGCTTTTACATCATAAAACTATTTAATAGAAGGAAATGTTTTTGCATTGCTGTATTCTGACAGTCCTAGTTTTGTTTTTTTTTTGCTGACAGTGCTGTATGGTGGCTTTTTTGCGAGACAAGATGACATTTTCAGCGGTACCATTTTTATTTGTATCTAACTTTTTTATCTCGTTTTATTCCACTTTATTTGTCAGCTGTATGATGAAAAGACAGTTTCTGCTAAGTTTTTTACTTACTTTTGTTACTGTGTTCATTGAAGGGTAGTAGCGCAACTGTTTTATAGACTGGGTTAATATGGATGTGGCAATAGCAAATATATATATATAACTTTTTTTTACATAAATATACATATTTATTGGAATATTTTTTATTCTTAATTTTATGACTATTTAAAAATATTTTTACCATTTTTTTTTACATTTTTTAAACTTTTTTACTTTTTCCTTATATGAGACATTATTTTCTTTTAGTGCCCGGATGGCAGATATAATGTATTGCAAGGCACCCACATTGCAATACACTGTAGCTGCCAGTGCAGTACTCACAGAAGAATCTGGGATCATGCTCCTGGCATGACCCTACAGGCTTTCTATAGCTTGATGACCTGGAGGTCTTAATGTCGACCTCGGGCCACCAGGGGAACAATTGGGTTCTAGCAATCACATTGAGGGGGCACTGATCGGAGGGTAGAGGGAGCGTGATCTCCCAGACCCCTAATGCTGGGATCGATATTAATAGAGGCATTTAGGGGGTTTAACAGCCAGCATGTTTACCATCCCTGGTTGTGAGAGCCAGGACTTGACCGTCGGGTAAACCAAAGTCCCGTCATCGATCACTGTGCACAGCTTCTGTGCCCCCACAAACACCATGGCGTACTGGGTACATCCAAGGTCGGACACCCAAGTACCCAACAAGCAGGATGTAATCAGTATGTCCGTGGTCAGGAAGGGGTTAAACCAACAGTCCTTTTGAGGACTAATTCTATTATAATATTGCTTTTAGCTGTATTTAGTGAAGGGCAGGCTGCTGGAGAAGGAATGGTGTATTAGAGGCATGTAGGCAGGGATTCTAGCCTTATATATCTTGCTGCTGCTATGTTAAAAATATATTCTATTCTTTAATAATACCATTCTTAGCTGCATTTAGTGTAAAGCAAGCTGCTGAAGAAGGGATAGTGTATTAGAAGCTTATAGGCAGGTTTTCTAGCCTTACAGACCTTGTTGCTGTAAAAAAGTATTCTATTCTATAACAATACAGCTCTTAGCTGCATAAACAGTAAAGCAAGCTGCTGGAGAAGGGATATTGCATTAGAGGCAAGGAGACTGGGATTCTAGCCTTACAGTCCTTGCTTCTGCTACATAAAAAAGTCTAATCTATCCTCCTATAATACCGCTCTTAGCTGCATTTAGTGTATGGCAAGCTGCTTGAGAAGAGACGTGGTAGTGTATTAGAGGCATGAAAGCAAGGATTTTAGCTTTAAAAAAACCTTGCTGCTGCAACCTAAAACTAAAAGTCCTTTTCAGGCCTACAACTATTCTATTTCCTAGTAATACCACTATTACCTGTGTGAAGCCCCACAGGTGTAGTGTCGGTGCATTACCTTCAGGGACTCCACTCAGCTGGATCTGGTCACAGGTAGGAGATCTTCTTCTTGTCGTGACGCCACTCTCAGTATTGCGGCCAGTAGGGACCGCCACTGCAGGTTGAGGGTCGCCTGGGGCTGATGGTGTGTGCAGTTAGTTGGAATAGCCTCCTGAGAGTGAGGCAAGCCCCAGGGCCCGGTGTAGATGCGTAGTACCACAAGTCGCAGAATGACTCACACAGGCAGAACTGTCTTTCAAGGGCTTTACTCACATTTGATGGCAGGGTGAGTAGCCCGGGCGTAGCTGGGATGAACCAGGCGGGAACCAGGTGTCCTTCAGGCTGACTTTATGAGGGTGACTACTGACTCGCCTTCCTTAGCCCTTGGTGGTTTGGGGTGACCCCGACTTTTAGTCCCTATGGGGGTCACCCAGGGAAGATGCTGCAGCCTCTCTCTCCCCTTCGTTCGCCGTATGCTTGTTCCCCGGACCAGGCCACTCCAGCTGCTTGCCTCCTGTGACCTATGGGCCCTCACTGTGGTTACGTGGCTGCGGCTTTTGTGGTGTTGTGGTGTGGGCTTTGAGAGCCCCACGCCGGCAGGTTTAGCAGGGAAAGGTGAATCTATCCTCGCTTCGGGATCTGCCGCCCGGTTGGGCCTGGTGCTCTCTAGCAGTCTCCTTACTTCCCACTCCGTTGCACTCCCTAGCTGAAGCTGGCTTTCAGGTAGCACTCCTAGTTGACCGTTCTCCCCCGTCTGTAGCCACTGCGCGGACGCTGTCAGATTGCACAGCTCCAGGGATCTGCTCCTCACTTGAGCTCCCTGGACTCTACACTGAACTGGCTCACTGCTCCTCCTCTCCTGTTCTTGCCTACGCCACCTAGCAACCAGACTCTCCACCACACCCCTTGAGAGGAGATGGAGACTCTACCCCCTCCACTATTCCAGTGAAGGTGAAGGCTTGCCCCCTCCTGGGATCCCCAGGGGTCCTCTCATGGGTACATGTGTGAGACCTGATCACTATGCGCCTGTGTTCCACACCCCAGTCAGCCTTCTGGATTACCTGTATTGTACTGTCCCCAGCATGGGTGCAGTACTCAGTGGTGCCTGACCAGGTCAGGGGCACCACATTCCCCCTTAGTTATCACCAGCACGTCCTCGGGCTGCAAGACAACATTTTAAAATGCATAAAACATTAAAACATGTAAAACATTTTTAAAAGCACCAGGTACCATACATCACCACCCTCCACCCACAAGTCCGTTAACCCACCCAAAACCCTTTCACGTTGGCCGCGGCTTCAGCCACTTCTGGCAGGATGTAGAGGCGGCTTACATGGGCTGGTGGTTTCAGGGTATACCTGGCCTGGTGGATCCGCGCCTTCAGCCTCTTCTGGCAGGATGCAGAGGCGGCCTCCACAGTTGGTGCTGACCAGGTACCCTCTTTGTGGTGGAGAGCCAGGCCCCATAAACAGGCATGCTCTCTGGTCGCAGGTGAGCCAAGGCCCTATATACGGACGGGCTCCTCCTGGTTGCAGACGAGCCAAGCCCCTAAACAGGCTGACTTGGGTGGCGGTGGTGCCCTCGGGTGTAACTATCTACACTGCGAGAGTTTGTGGCTATAGCCAGTTCATAGCCTTAAGGTTTATGGTTTTCTCACAATAGTTTTTGTGGGCACATGCTTAAACGTAAACGTTGCAAAACAAACTTTTCAAACTGGTCAAAACAGTAACTTCTCTTCTTACTTTACTTTTCTCTACTCCTCCATACCAGGGCTTGGGCCTGTTGGGCTGCGGCACCTGCTGCTTTCTTGCTCTTTGTCGTCGTCTGAGGTAGTCTCATCTGTAGGTTCCTTGTCTTTCCTTTCTTGGTCTGCATCTGATTCCTTTTCTGTATCTGTTTCTTTATCTCTGTCTTGTCTTTCTTGTCTTTCTTGTCTTTCTTGTCTTTCTTGTCTTTCTTGTCTTTCTTGTCTTTCTTGTGGCATGGGATGGCTGTAGGGTTTGCTGGTACGTAAGGCTACATCAAGTGCGTACAATCCCCTTTCACCTTGGCGCATGGTAAACTGTACCGAATCTCCCATTTTCAGATTTCTGCCAGGGTGTCCTCTAGGCAGGTGTGCGCTGACATCTCTCCTGTTAACAAATATTCCCTTTTTGATGCCAGGTGCTACAATAAATCCATAGCCGCTTCTCAGATTAAAGTCTTCCACTACGCCATAACACAGGGGTCCTCTAGCCTGGCTTTTGGCCCTTCTCAGGGACCGTTTCTCCTGTAGGTCTCTGGCGGTGACTTCCTTCTGCTCTGGAGACTGTGGGGCTGGAGCACACTGTGTTCTGTGGCGCCGTGTCTTGCGGGCTGAGTTCTGTAGAGGGCAGCTCACAAACTCCCAGGTGAGGTCTTGGGGCTGATCTTCGTCAGCAGACGGTGTCAGGTCTTCCTCATCCCAGCGGGAGTATGGCAGCATTTCCGGCTCTGAGTACACATCTGCTGCGGGTGGCACTGGAGTCGGAGTCAACCCTTCTGCTTCCTGGCCTCCTCTCCCCCTTAGTTCTTCTTGGCACTCCGGCTGTGGCAGTGCTGGGGATGGATGCTCTTCAGCCGGCCCAGGTGGGGGACTCTTTGGTGTAGCTGCTGCAGGAGTTAGCAGGAGACTCTTTGGGGTATGCGGAGGGGGTATGTACTGGCTCACCAACCATTGTGGAAATTTGGCCTCCATGTCAGCCCTCATCTGCCAATATGCAGGGTCTTCACCCACCGTGGGCTGCCTATCAGGGACCTCTGTGGACCGGGGAGCGGTGTCCGCTCTGGCCTTACAGGCCGGGGTAAATGATGAGGTAGTCTTTTCTTGGCGGGCCGCGCCCTGTATGGCGGCGGCCTGGTCTTGGCGGGCCGCGCCCTCTATGGCGGCGGCCTGGTCCAGCATCGCGGTTGCAGCTTGCGTTGCAGTGGGCATCACCACTGCGGCCGGTTCTTGGCGGGCCGGACTGGGCATTGCAGCCGCGGTCTCAATTAGCGTCGCAGCCTCGATGGGGTCCGTGCAGGCTGAGCCGGGCGTCGCTGCAGTGACCGTAGCTTGGCGGGCCGCACCCGGCGGGGCTGCGGCCTGGTTCAGCATATCACTTGCGGCGCGGACGAGCGTCGCTGCTGCGTTGGGGTCTTGGCGGACCGGGTTCAGCAGGGTGGCAGCCTGGGTCAGCGTCACACCTGCAGCACGGATGAGCACTGCCGTGGTGGTCGGAGCCCTGCGGGACAGGCGGGGCATGGCTGCAGCAGCCTGGATTTGGCGGGCCGCTTCTAGCGTGGCTGCGGCCTGGTCCAGCGTCGCCGCGCCGGGCGCCTCTTCTGGGACCGCGGGCGTGGCAGCAGGGGTCGGGGCACTTGCGCTGGCCGGGGCATCTCTGGACTCACCCACCGGTAGCAGCATCGGGGTCTGCGTCGTCGCCGCTCGGTCTGGCAGGCGTCGCGCGGCTCCCTCCTCGTAGGTCCGTACCGCCGCAGCCATCTCCAGGAGCTCCGTGCGTTCTTCTCTGATCTGCTCTATGACCCGGGTCTCCAGTCGGTCACAGAACTGGGCCAGCTCCCGATACCACCAGGCAGCGGAGCCTGGTTCTGGGTTCCTGCGGTCAGACGCCATTTCTTCTGCGCCGTCTTCTGCACGATCTCCCAGCAGTGGACTCTTCGCTGCCTCCTGTAACAAGCTGTCCAGTTTCTGCTCTGCCTCTTTCAGCAGCTCCTCTCCCAGCAGCAGGCTTGTGGCTCCCTTTCTGTTCCGCCGTTTCTCGACGCTTCCACTCTCATAGCTGGCAAGGTCAGAACTCTGCAGGGGATCTCTGGGTAGCCACACCTCTTCGTGGGCGGTAACTTCTTCCAGCGCGGGCTGCTGTTGTTTTTCAGCGCGCTTTTCATGGTGGCAATATGGCGGCGCTTCCAATTTTCCAAGCGGACCGCCCAGGCACATGGTCACCTGTCTGAACAGGTCTAGTCCTTATCCTGTTCGTGACGCCAGATGTGAAGCCCCACAGGTGTAGTGTCGGTGCATTACCTTCAGGGACTCCACTCAGCTGGATCTGGTCACAGGTAGGAGATCTTCTTCTTGTCGTGACGCCACTCTCAGTATTGCGGCCAGTAGGGACCGCCACTGCAGGTTGAGGGTCGCCTGGGGCTGATGGTGTGTGCAGTTAGTTGGAATAGCCTCCTGAGAGTGAGGCAAGCCCCAGGGCCCGGTGTAGATGCGTAGTACCACAAGTCGCAGAATGACTCACACAGGCAGAACTGTCTTTCAAGGGCTTTACTCACATTTGATGGCAGGGTGAGTAGCCCGGGCGTAGCTGGGATGAACCAGGCGGGAACCAGGTGTCCTTCAGGCTGACTTTATGAGGGTGACTACTGACTCGCCTTCCTTAGCCCTTGGTGGTTTGGGGTGACCCCGACTTTTAGTCCCTATGGGGGTCACCCAGGGAAGATGCTGCAGCCTCTCTCTCCCCTTCGTTCGCCGTATGCTTGTTCCCCGGACCAGGCCACTCCAGCTGCTTGCCTCCTGTGACCTATGGGCCCTCACTGTGGTTACGTGGCTGCGGCTTTTGTGGTGTTGTGGTGTGGGCTTTGAGAGCCCCACGCCGGCAGGTTTAGCAGGGAAAGGTGAATCTATCCTCGCTTCGGGATCTGCCGCCCGGTTGGGCCTGGTGCTCTCTAGCAGTCTCCTTACTTCCCACTCCGTTGCACTCCCTAGCTGAAGCTGGCTTTCAGGTAGCACTCCTAGTTGACCGTTCTCCCCCGTCTGTAGCCACTGCGCGGACGCTGTCAGATTGCACAGCTCCAGGGATCTGCTCCTCACTTGAGCTCCCTGGACTCTACACTGAACTGGCTCACTGCTCCTCCTCTCCTGTTCTTGCCTACGCCACCTAGCAACCAGACTCTCCACCACACCCCTTGAGAGGAGATGGAGGCTCTACCCCCTCCACTATTCCAGTGAAGGTGAAGGCTTGCCCCCTCCTGGGATCCCCAGGGGTCCTCTCATGGGTACATGTGTGAGACCTGATCACTATGCGCCTGTGTTCCACACCCCAGTCAGCCTTCTGGATTACCTGTATTGTACTGTCCCCAGCATGGGTGCAGTACTCAGTGGTGCCTGACCAGGTCAGGGGCGCCACACCTGCATTCAGTGTATGCATAGCTGCTGGAGGAGGGATAGTTTTGGGTCATTGCTGCTCACCATCTTGGTTTATTCCTCAAAGTATTGTCAGTTGAGTGAGAACCGCCTGATGGACCTTTAAAAAATTGTAGTGAGGGCCGCATGAAGACCCTGTTTATATAGGGGAAGAGGACAAGAAAAATAATAAACCATTAACCATATACCCTTTTTTGGGTGGGAAGGGGTTCATGGGAATCCACCAGAAAAAGAAGGAAATCATTACTCTAGACCTGGGAACTTGCCTTGTGTAGGTGCTCTTGGGAACAGCTGTCCACCTTCTCCTTGCCATGCATCTGTATTCAAACCTGTCTGTGCTCTGTGGTTGGCTCCTCTGTCCGCCAAACCACACTAGACTCACCTTTTTTTGGGTGTTTTGTTTATGTTTTCCATGCTTTGGTTTTATTCGGGTAACAAGCAGGGCCGGACTGGGACTAAAATGTAGCCCTGGCATTTGGAAGCACATAGACCCATTTGTCACATGGTGAATGTGTAGCATCTTTGTGCACTTGTAGGTGAGTGTAAGGCTATGTGCGCACGTTGCGTAAATTCATGCAGTTACGCTGCGCTTTGTAGCGCAGCGTAACTGCATGCGTCCTGCGTCCCCTGCACAGTCTATGGAGATTGTGCAGGGGCCGTGCGCACGTGGCGTTTAAGAGTGCAGCGCTTCGGCTACTGCCGAAGCGCTGCGCAAAAAGAAGTGACATGTCACTTCTTCCGTGCGCTTTGCCGGCAGCTCCTGCTCTGTCTATGGCAGGAGCTGCAGGCAGAGCGCACGTTCTCGCCGGCACCATGCGCTTCAGAACGGAGCTTTTCAGCTGCGCTCTGAAGCGCATGGTTTACGGTGCTGGGCTAGTACGCAACGTGCGCACATACCTTAACACTACCATATAACATGTAGTCACGGCTGCGTCCAGTATTACAGCTCAGTTCTATTTATTGCTCTTAGTAGCAGGACCTGGTGAAGCCGCTATTTTCCCTATAGAGCTGGGTCTTGCAGATAATGAAGAGAGCGCTGCTCTCCATATAATGCTTTGTCATCATATAGTTAATGGGCAGGGATACAAAATCAGATCCCCCTGAACTAATACTGATGACCTATTCTACAGATAGGTGATCAGGGAAGCTGTAGTTTTCACTGGTGATGATTTCGGCTACATACCACTTAGGGAATGTGCAATGACATTTTTGGGGGCAGATCCCACCATGGAAATAACTATGAAAAATACTCAAAATGAATGACCATCTGCATCCAATTGCTGTGCACAGGTTCAGGCTTTTCAGCATCTTTTAACCACTTCAGGTTTCTAAAACCACCAAGTGGTTAAAAGAAGTGACCCATTTATTCTTATGGTGCTTTCCACTCTGAAAACGCTCTGTACTTTACAATGCAGATCAATGGGAATGCTCGGAAGATGCCCGGACGTCTTTTGTTTGCGTTTTATCATCTCTTTTCTTAAAAGCGCTATAGAAATATGTGACAAAACAATACTAAAACAAAACCAAAGATGGTCAAAACGATAGATGCTAGGAAATATCTGTATAACTACACAGAAGATGGGTCAGTTAAAAAATGCCACGGTTTTTAACATCTGCTTGAAAGACATGGCAGGTTTGCTTGAGTTATAATGACATTGCTGCAACCAATCAAGGAACTCAGCAGCTAACTGATTGGCTACAGCGCTGCTGATATGTCAGATATGCAGACAATTATAGACACCAGAAGCAACAGCAGTTTGTATTTTTCATAACAAAAAGGACGCATCAGACATCAAGAGGATGTGAGCAGTCAGCGTCATGGAAGGGGTACGTACATGAATACATTACTAGCGCCAAAGTTTGAATGTCTGAGGAGGATTTGGAGAGATTCTGATGAGTTTCTGCTTAAAAAAATATGTGTAAACATACGCTAATTGACACTGTTTTTGCCGCAGAAACTGTGCAGGATCTTGTCAAATTCCCCTCATAATTTCAAAACAAAGTTTTGAGGATTTTTAAGCTTTAACATAGTCATGAAATTTTTTTTGGATTGTTAAATGTGTACAAGTTCAGAACCTCCATCAGTACATGAGTGCCACACCAGAACCATCATCAGCACATGGATGTAGCACCACAGCCACCATCATCACATGAATGGCACACCAGAACCATCATCAGCACATGAATACAGTGCCAGAACCACCATAACAAGATGAATACAGCGCTAGAACCACCATAAGCACATGAATGCCACACCAAAACCACCATCAGCATATGAATACAGCACCAGAACCACCATCAGCACATGAATACTACGTCAGAATCACAGTCAGCACATGTATGCAGTGTCAGAACCACAGTCAGCACATGAATGCAGCATCAGAATCACCATTAGCACATTAATACAGCGTCAGAAACACCATCAGTACATGAACGCAGTACCAGGACCACCATCAGTGCATGAATGCCACACCAAAACCATCATCAACACATGAATGCAGCACCAGACACACCATCAGCACATGAATGCCACACCAGAACCATCATCTGCATTTGAATGCAGCGCCAGAACCACCATTAGCACATGAATACTACATCAGAACCACAGTCAACACATGAATGCAGCATCAGAACCAAAGTCAGCACATGAATGCAGCGTAAAAACCACCATCAGTACATTAGTAAATCACCATGCTTAGCCCCATGTACAATTGTATCGCATGAACCGACAACTCTCAGCTTGTCCTTAAAAATGGTAAGGAGATGCTGGGAATGGTTTTTTCAGTAATTATCAGACTGCGAACCATACAGGAACCCCAGTACTGATAATAGGCAGGCAGTATCACAAATAAACATATACATCCAGGTACCTTATAGATGACATCTTCTTTGATCGGAATCATTCCTGTCCCTTTTGTCTCCATGTATTACAGAGGCCATCATGAGATTTTATGCCCACAGCTCTTCTCTATACACCTCCTACTTTGTTCTTCAGCAGCAATTCTCGACACAGCGCCTGTAAAAATAAAAGTATAATTATTCTGATCCATAAATATAAACATCTCCCATGTTGTGCCCCTGAATAAATAATTGCTGTGCTTCCTTCACAAAATATCCCCACCCATATACACAGTGCTCTCATCCAAAATATCTCCCACACTGCCCCTCTTCGTAATAAACCCCAACACTGCCTCTCTTTATAATATATCCCCCACACAGCCTCTCTATATAATATACCCCCAACACTGCCTCTCTATATAATATATCTTCCACACAGCCTCTCTATGTAATATATCCCCCACACAGCCTTTCTATATAATATACTCCCCACACAGCCACTCTATATAATATACCCCCACACAGCCTCTCTATAAAATATATACTTCCAACACTGCCTCTATATAATATACCCCCCACACAGCCTCTCTATATAGTTTACCCTCATACACAGCCTCTCTATATTATATACCACCCACACAGCCTTTATATATAATATACTTTCCACACAGCCTCTCTATATAATATGCCTCCCCACACAGCCTTTCTATATAATATACCCCCACACACCCTCTCTATATAATATATACTTCCAACACTGCCTCTATATAATATAGGCCCCACACAACCTCTCTATATAATATATACTCAACACTGCCTCTCTATATAATATACCCCCCACACAGCCTTTCTATATAATATACCTCACACACAGCCTTTCTATATAATATACTTCCAATATACTGTCTCTCTATATAATATATTCACACACACACACACACACACTGCCATTTTGTAAAATATCCCTCCTCACACACACACCACTGCCCCTCTCTGGTCAAAGTACTCCCCCCACTGCATTTCACAAATGTTCCCTGTTATGGCCCCTAATCCCCTCCTCACCCACCACATTGATTAAACCGTTCATCTTCTCGGCTCCTCCATCGAGTGCGCTGCCAGATGTATCTCCACAGCGACAGCAGCAGGGTGATGACATGGAAAGGCGCTAATGGAGTCGCAGTCCCTGGCGTTATCGCTGATAAAATGTATGTACGTGTGACGGACGCAAGTACATTTGAATAGGAAGGCAGGACCGCAACCACCGCTCTCCTCAGCAGTGTGTACGGCATGCAGCATAGTTTGCCTTGCGCACGCAGCACAGAGCACTGCCTCCTGCTGCTTTCAGATGTGCAGTGTGCACCAGGCAAACTATGCTGCGCGGCGTGCACAGTGCTGAGGAAAGTGGCGGTGACTGCAGAGTGAGCGGCCACTACAGGGACTGGCACTTCTGCCAGAATTGGCCTATGGCCAGTTTGGCCCTCGTAAAAGGTGTATTCATTTACTTGTTTGCCAGCCCAACCACCTTTTGGGGTGTGGCTTTAAGCTTATTCCTCCTGCTGAGATTTTCTGCTGGTGATAGTCTCCTTTTGAAGCCAGCCATATTGCTGTTAGTTTCGGTCAGTCAATGGAATACCAACTAGAAAATTTCTCTCTTATCTTTCTTTCTTATGTTTGTTGTCTATAAGTAGGTGGCATATTGTTTAACAAAATTCACCTTCTCTGTTATTTTGTATTTGTTGTTTATCTTACTCAATCTGAAATCACTTTATACTTTAGCACACCCTCAGCGGCACTAAATACCCATGGAATCAATTTAGGCAGGAAGGGAGCAGTGACTGCGGCCTGCAAGCTCAGATTTACCTCAACTCCATGTAAAAAAAACAAATACAGATGTATTCATATAATGGGAGAAAGGCCCAAATGCATGTCTTGTGTGAATAAATGGACAAAGGACTTGTGGTGTTCTTTCCCCAGGATGGGTTGGAGAAGTTTCCTCCACATGGTTCATGAATTTTCATTGGCAAAAGACTCCAAGGAGATAAAATAAATGTTTGGAATCTCCTTTTTCAATCTATTTGAAGCATTGGGGCTGCCTGATGCCCTGAGCCAGCCCAGAAGGAACTGCTGCCCACCTTAGCTGGAGTGAAGTTGAAGTCAGAAGTCTGAAGTTCTTTGCTGTGCCACTTGTACTCTGAGTAGGGGCCTCTGGGTCTCCTTGTTGTTGGCCAAAAAGGTCCAAGTCTTTCTAAAGGTAAATGTTTTCTGAAGCTCTACTCTAAGGCGGGCTTTGCACGTTGCGACATCGCAAGCCGATGCTGCGATGTCGCACGCGATAGTCCCCGCCCCCGTCGCAGGTACGATATCTTGTGATAGCTGGCGTAGCGAAAATTATTGCTATGCCAGCTTCACATGCACTCACCTGCCCTGCGACCGTCGCTCTGGCCGGCGACCCGCCTCCTTCCTAAGGGGGTGGGTCGTGCGGCATCATAGCGACGTCACACGGCAGGCAGCCAATAGCGGCGGAGGGGCAGAGATGAGCAGGATGTAAACATCCCGCCCACCTCCTTCCTTCCGTAGAGCCACCGGCGGCAGGTAAGGTGAAGTTCCTCGCTCCTGCGGCGTAACACACAGCGATGTGTGCTGCCGCAGGAACGAGGAACAGCATCGTACCTGTCGCGGCAGCATAATTATGGAAAAGTCGGAGCCTGCACCGATGATACGATAACGACGCTTTTGCGCTCGTTAATCGTATCATCTAGAATTTACACACAACGATGTTGAAAGTGACGCCGGAAGTGCGTCACTTTTGATTTGACCCCACCGTCATCGCACGTGCGATGTTGCAACATGCAAAGCCGCCCTAAGGGGTACTTTGCACGCTGCGACAACGCTAGCCAATGATTTATAGAATAAGGGGGCACCTTTCCCCTATTGGGATCACCATCAGCAAAATTGGGGCAAATTAAGACAGGAGAAAAAGAGTTGCTGTATATAGGGATCAACCAATGCATTTTTGTTCAATTCAAAAAATTATTTTATTGGTACAAAAATTTGTGCATACATAGAATCCACACAAGACAGTAAAAGGGTTAAAAACATTTAAAATATGTATAACTAACTAAAGGAAATCAGCGTACAACAGACACCGATTTAAGTAAGGTAAAACACCAGCTAACCAAAGGCGTCCGAGATGAAACACCAGGTTATATTACCACCTGCTGAGGTCCAGATTTAAAGCAGTGCAAGGTCCCAGGATCGGTGTGGGTATGGGGTGTTGCAACTGGGACCTTGCACTGCTTTAAATCTGGACCTCAGCAGTAGAGTTGAGCGCGGTTCGTGGTTCGTGGTTCTCCAGTTCGCGGCTCGAGTGATTTTGGGGCATGTTCTAGATCGAACTAGAACTCGAGCTTTTTGCAAAAGCTCGGTAGTTCTAGAAACGTTCGAGAACGGTTCTAGCAGCCAAAAAACAGCTAAATCATAGCTTGGTTTCTGCTGTAATAGTGTAAGTCACTCTGTGAATCAAACTATTATCACATTTCAGTGTATAGTGTGCGTGAACAGCGCCTTCAGATCACTGCTGTTTCTATAATGGCGATCGCCATTTTTTTTTTTTTTTTTTCTTGTCTTCCTTCCCTAAGCGCGCGCGTCTTGTGGGGCGGGCCAGCATGTCAGCCAATCCCAGACACACACACAGCTAAGTGGACTTTGAGCCAGAGAAGCAACGGCATGTGTGATAGGATCTGCATGTCACATGTCCCTGCATTATAAAACCGGACATTTTCTTCACGGACGCCATTATCTGCCTTCTGCGTCTTTGGTGTCAGACATCACTGTCGCAGCTCCGTCTTCCTGAGTCCTATAGCCGATACAGCTGTATGCGCTGCATACACAGCGTTAGACAGCTTAGGGAGAGCACTTTATAGCAGTCCTTTTAAGGGCTCCAACCGGCAGGGTCAGAGAGCCATAGGTGACAGGTCCTGCAAACAGCAACAGCGTCTGTGTAGCCCAGGTCAGGGATTTCCTACCTGCATTTCACCATTAGGAGGGAATAGAAAGGCAGGCTTCCATTCCTCTACCCAGAGCACCACAATCCTGCCACTGTACCCTCTTGTCCTCTGCACACTCCAACTGATAACTAAGCCATTATACTAGCAAACACTCAGTGTACCTAGTGGCATCCTATACGTGGCTATTGGACTTTGCTATAGTCCCACTAGTGCAAAGACATTTGCAGAGCGCGTCTGCCTGCATTGCACACTACAACTCATTCTAACCAAGCCATTATACTAGCAAACACTCAGTGTACCTAGTGGCATCCTATACGTGGCTATTGGACTTTGCTATAGTCCCACTAGTGCAAAGACATTTGCAGAGCGCGTCTGCCTGCATTGCACACTACAACTCATTCTAACCAAGCCATTATACTAGCAAACACTCAGTGTACCTAGTGGCATCCTATACGTGGCTATTGGACTTTGCTATAGTCCCACTAGTGCAAAGACATTTGCAGAGCGCGTCTGCCTGCATTGCACACTCCAACTCATTAAAACCAAGCCATTATACTAGCAAACACTCAGTGTACCTAGTGGCATCCTATACGTGGCTATTGGACTTTGCTATAGTCCCACTAGTGCAAAGACATTTGCATAGCGCGTCTGCCGGCATTGCACACTCAAACTCATTTTAACTAAGCCATTATACTAGCAAACACTCAGTGTACCTAGTGGCATCCTATACGTGGCTATTGGACTTTGCTATAGTCCCACTAGTGCAAAGACATTAGCAGAGCACATCTGCCTGCATTGCACACTACAACTCATTCTAACCAAGCCATTATACTAGCAAACACTCAGTGTACCTAGTGGCATCCTATACGTGGCTATTGGACTTTGCTATAGTCCCACTAGTGCAAAGACATTTGCATAGCGCGTCTGCCTGCATTGCACACTCAAACTCATTTTAACTAAGCCATTATACTAGCAAACACTCAGTGTACCTAGTGGCATCCTATACGTGGCTATTGGACTTTGCTATAGTCCCACTAGTGCAAAGACATTAGCAGAGCACATCTGCCTGCATTGCACACTACAACTCATTCTAACCAAGCCATTATACTAGCAAACACTCAGTGTACCTAGTGGCATCCTATACGTGGCTATTGGACTTTGCTATAGTCCCACTAGTGCAAAGACATTTGCAGAGCGCGTCTGCCTGCATTGCACACTCCAACTCATTAAAACCAAGCCATTATACTAGCAAACACTCAGTGTACCTAGTGGCATCCTATACGTGGCTATTGGACTTTGCTATAGTCCCACTAGTGCAAAGACATTTGCATAGCGCGTCTGCCTGCATTGCACACTCAAACTCATTTTAACTAAGCCATTATACTAGCAAACACTCAGTGTACCTAGTGGCATCCTATACGTGGCTATTGGACTTTGCTATAGTCCCACTAGTGCAAAGATATTAGCAGAGCACATCTGCCTGCATTGCACACTCCAACTTTTTTAAACTAAGCAATTTTACTAGCAAACACTCAGTGTACCTAGTGGCATCCTAAACGTGGCTATTGGACTTTGCTATAGTCCCACTAGTGCAAAGACATTTGCAGAGCACGTCTGCCTGCATTGCACACTACAACTCATTGTTACTAAGCCATTATACTAGCAAACACTCAGTGTACCTAGTTGTATCCTAAACGTGGCTATTGTACTTTTGTCTATTCACAGTATTGGAACGATATTTGCAGCACGTCTGCCTGCATTGCACACTCTAACTTTTTTAAACTCAGCCATTTATAGTAGCAAACACTCAGTGTACCTAGTTGTATCCTAAACGTGGCTATTGTACTTTTGTCAATTCACAGTATTGGAACGTTATTTGCAGCACGTCTGCCTGCATTGCACACTCAAACTTTTTTAAACTCAGCCATTTATAGTAGCAAACACTCAGTGTACCTAGTTGTATCCTAAACGTGGCTATTGTACTTTTGTCTATTCACAGTATTGGAACGATATTTGCAGCACGTCTGCCTGCATTGCACACTCTAACTTTTTTAAACTCAGCCATTATACTAGCAAACACTCAGTGTACCTAGTGGCATCCTATACGTGGCTATTGGACTTTGCTATAGTCCCACTAGTGCAAAGACATTAGCAGAGCACATCTGCCTGCATTGCACACTACAACTCATTCTAACCAAGCCATTATACTAGCAAACACTCAGTGTACCTAGTGGCATCCTATACGTGGCTATTGGACTTTGCTATAGTCCCACTAGTGCAAAGACATTTGCAGAGCGCGTCTGCCTGCATTGCACACTCCAACTCATTAAAACCAAGCCATTATACTAGCAAACACTCAGTGTACCTAGTGGCATCCTATACGTGGCTATTGGACTTTGCTATAGTCCCACTAGTGCAAAGACATTTGCATAGCGCGTCTGCCTGCATTGCACACTCAAACTCATTTTAACTAAGCCATTATACTAGCAAACACTCAGTGTACCTAGTGGCATCCTATACGTGGCTATTGGACTTTGCTATAGTCCCACTAGTGCAAAGATATTAGCAGAGCACATCTGCCTGCATTGCACACTCCAACTTTTTTAAACTAAGCAATTTTACTAGCAAACACTCAGTGTACCTAGTGGCATCCTAAACGTGGCTATTGGACTTTGCTATAGTCCCACTAGTGCAAAGACATTTGCAGAGCACGTCTGCCTGCATTGCACACTACAACTCATTGTTACTAAGCCATTATACTAGCAAACACTCAGTGTACCTAGTTGTATCCTAAACGTGGCTATTGTACTTTTGTCTATTCACAGTATTGGAACGATATTTGCAGCACGTCTGCCTGCATTGCACACTCTAACTTTTTTAAACTCAGCCATTTATAGTAGCAAACACTCAGTGTACCTAGTTGTATCCTAAACGTGGCTATTGTACTTTTGTCTATTCACAGTATTGGAACGATATTTGCAGCACGTCTGCCTGCATTGCACACTCTAACTTTTTTAAACTCAGCCATTATACTAGCAAACACTCAGTGTACCTAGTTGTATCCTAAACGTGGCTATTGTACTTTTGTCAATTCACAGTATTGGAACGTTATTTGCAGCACGTCTGCCTGCATTGCACACTCAAACTTTTTTAAACTCAGCCATTATACTAGCAAACACTCACTGTACCTAGTTGTATCCTAAACGTGGCTATTGTACTTTTGTCAATTCACAGTATTGGAACGTTATTTGCAGCACGTCTGCCTGCATTGCACACTCAAACTTTTTTAAACTCAGCCATTATACTAGCAAACACTCACTGTACCTAGTTGTATCCTAAACGTGGCTATTGTACTTTTGTCAATTCACAGTATTGGAACGTTATTTGCAGCACGTCTGCCTGCATTGCACACTCAAACTTTTTTAAACTCAGCCATTTATAGTAGCAAACACTCAGTGTACCTAGTTGTATCCTAAACGTGGCTATTGTACTTTTGTCTATTCACAGTATTGGAACGTTATTTGCAGCACGTCTGCCTGCATTGCACACTCTAACTTTTTTAAACTCAGCCATTATACTAGCAAACACTCAGTGTACCTAGTTGTATCCTAAACGTGGCTATTTTACTTTTGTCTATTCACAGTATTGGAACGATATTTGCAGCACGTCTGCCTGCATTGCACACTCTAACTTTTTTAAACTCAGCCATTATACTAGCAAACACTCACTGTACCTAGTTGTATCCTAAACGTGGCTATTGTACTTTTGTCAATTCACAGTATTGGAACGTTATTTGCAGCACGTCTGCCTGCATTGCACACTCAAACTTTTTTAAACTCAGCCATTTATAGTAGCAAACACTCAGTGTACCTAGTTGTATCCTAAACGTGGCTATTGTACTTTTGTCAATTCACAGTATTGGAACGTTATTTGCAGCACGTCTGCCTGCATTGCACACTCAAACTTTTTTAAACTCAGCCATTTATAGTAGCAAACACTCAGTGTACCTAGTTGTATCCTAAACGTGGCTATTGTACTTTTGTCTATTCACAGTATTGGAACGTTATTTGCAGCACGTCTGCCTGCATTGCACACTCTAACTTTTTTAAACTCAGCCATTATACTAGCAAACACTCACTGTACCTAGTTGTATCCTAAACGTGGCTATTGTACTTTTGTCAATTCACAGTATTGGAACGTTATTTGCAGCACGTCTGCCTGCATTGCACACTCAAACTTTTTTAAACTCAGCCATTATACTAGCAAACACTCACTGTACCTAGTTGTATCCTAAACGTGGCTATTGTACTTTTGTCAATTCACAGTATTGGAACGTTATTTGCAGCACGTCTGCCTGCATTGCACACTCAAACTTTTTTAAACTCAGCCATTATACTAGCAAACACTCACTGTACCTAGTTGTATCCTAAACGTGGCTATTGTACTTTTGTCAATTCACAGTATTGGAACGTTATTTGCAGCACGTCTGCCTGCATTGCACACTCAAACTTTTTTAAACTCAGCCATTTATAGTAGCAAACACTCAGTGTACCTAGGTGTATCCTAAACGTGGCTATTGTACTTTTGTCTATTCACAGTATTGGAACGTTATTTGCAGCACGTCTGCCTGCATTGCACACTCTAACTTTTTTAAACTCAGCCATTATACTAGCAAACACTCAGTGTACCTAGTTGTATCCTAAACGTGGCTATTTTACTTTTGTCTATTCACAGTATTGGAACGATATTTGCAGCACGTCTGCCTGCATTGCACACTCTAACTTTTTTAAACTCAGCCATTATACTAGCAAACACTCACTGTACCTAGTTGTATCCTAAACGTGGCTATTGTACTTTTGTCAATTCACAGTATTGGAACGTTATTTGCAGCACGTCTGCCTGCATTGCACACTCAAACTTTTTTAAACTCAGCCATTATACTAGCAAACACTCACTGTACCTAGTTGTATCCTAAACGTGGCTATTGTACTTTTGTCAATTCACAGTATTGGAACGTTATTTGCAGCACGTCTGCCTGCATTGCACACTCAAACTTTTTTAAACTCAGCCATTATACTAGCAAACACTCACTGTACCTAGTTGTATCCTAAACGTGGCTATTGTACTTTTGTCAATTCACAGTATTGGAACGTTATTTTCAGCACGTCTGCCTGCATTGCACACTCAAACTTTTTTAAACTCAGCCATTATACTAGCAAACACTCACTGTACCTAGTTGTATCCTAAACGTGGCTATTGTACTTTTGTCAATTCACAGTATTGGAACGTTATTTGCAGCACGTCTGCCTGCATTGCACACTCAAACTTTTTTAAACTCAGCCATTTATAGTAGCAAACACTCAGTGTACCTAGTTGTATCCTAAACGTGGCTATTGTACTTTTGTCTATTCACAGTATTGGAACGTTATTTGCAGCACGTCTGCCTGCATTGCACACTCAAACTTTTTTAAACTCAGCCATTATACTAGCAAACACTCACTGTACCTAGTTGTATCCTAAACGTGGCTATTGTACTTTTGTCAATTCACAGTATTGGAACGATATTTGCAGGACATCTGCCTGCATTGCACACTCAAACTTTTTTAAACTCAGCCATTATACTAGCAAACACTCACTGTACCTAGTTGTATCCTAAACGTGGCTATTGTACTTTTGTCTATTCACACTACTGCAAATCTATGTGCAGCACCTCTGCATGACAACCTCGTGCTCTGTTTTTAATAAGCTATAATGATAGCACAAAATACTGCCATTTTGTGGCATCATAGAACTGGCTGTTGTATTCCATTAGTGCCCCACTGGTGACAAGCTATTTCTAGCACCTCTACATCACACCCTCATGCACATTTAGCTACGCTAATGTTATAGCAAACTCATGGAATTCATTGCTGCATTTCATAATTCGGAGGGATAGAAAGTCAGGCTTCCTTTAGCTTTTCCTTCTGTTCATAGACAGCATCTCCAAGACAAATTTCCCCTCCACGTCTAAGTGTGGAGAGGCAGCTAGTGCGCATGCGTGTGCCGATGTACCCCAGCTGCAGCATAATTACAGTGTTTCGCCTAGTGAGTATGCTCAGCCTGACTGTGCCATTCCTGACGCTAAGTCTTCATTTCGGGATACAGCGCATGCTCCCACACTAAGTGTGAAAAGCCTCTTTGCACAGGTGCTTGCATTCTGTGCCGGGTCTAAGTCCTGTTTTGTGCCTAGACACCATGCTAAAGCTGATAGTCTTTTTTCAGAGACTGTATTTCATGCTACTGAGCATGCTCAGGCACTTCCTGCATCAGAGACTAGGTCCGGTAATGAACTCTTTGGCCCTGGCCCTGATGTGGGGGTCCCATATAGACCACAGGGCATCAGGTGTCCTCCCAAATGGCTTGCAGAGGCCCACACCTATGACTTGTCACCGCATTATTGATGGTCAGACGATGACTGGTGAGGTGTTTGGGTCATGGCAGCCATGAGGTCATCATTGAAGTTGCGTTTCCAAATAGGACGCTAGTTATGCCACTCATGACGTGTCACTCTGCTTTTGTCTCCAGGAGGTGCATTGTGGTTCACCCTGGTTTGGGGCGGACCCAGGTTATAAAAGGGGCTGGAGCCAACAAGGAGGTGCGCAGTCTTCTATTATGCTCCGAAAGAGCACACCTCCATGTGTTGAACCCATTGCGGCTTTAGGCCAGAGGTAGGCAGGGATAGGGTGGTGGATGCAGGCCACCACCACAGTTGGTAACGCAGAACGGTTAAGACCAGCTCCTGTCCTAACAGTCCTGCTTGTGCAGCCCAGTGGCATTAACAGGCCTGCTGCTGCTGATGCGCCTGCTGTCCACAGGTGTGGCCCCTACGCACACGGTCAGCGTACTCAATGGCCCCTGTGTTGTTAACAGGGAGTTCCTGGGCTGGGTGGGCATGTGGACCCTGTGACGCTAACAGGGCTCACAGTCTCCAGATCCGAATGGCGTCTAACTCGGTTCAGGCTACTATTAGTTTCATAGCCACACAGCTCTGTATCCTCCACCAAACCTTCAAGTTGCCAACCTCTCCTTTTCCAACTGGGAGCACGGTGGACACTGACTGCTGAAGGTGATATATACCTTTCTCTTTCTTTTCTTATTAATTTTTGTTATATAGCGGTCACAGATTATATACCACTTTATCCAAATCTGCCAGTCCCACTGTAACAGATGTTGTTTCTTCAGCAAATGTTACAGTTGTTTAACCACCAAATCCACGGACCAAAATTTTTTTCCCCTTTCCAACACACCTGTTCCCCTTTCCAACAGCATCTGTCCTTTTTCAACTCATTTTGGGATATGACCAAAAGTGCAACTGTGCAGGGACACCGTACTCAACGCCATCTCAGCACAGCAGCCATCCCTCGGTCCCTCCGATGTGGACAAGTAAAAGACCATTTCCTCCTATCCATGACAAAGTGTTGAGATTCACTCTGTGCAGCACTGGTGTTTAGTGGAAAAGTAGATCTAAGATTGCGTACCACATTCTGCAGATACTCCTGTATACGTGCGTCTATTTCTATGGCAGGAATTAGTTCGCCAAATTTTGTCTTGTACCGGGGATCTAACAGTGTGGCAACCCAGTATTCAGGATTACTTCAAATTCATACAATCCGAGGGTCATGTAGGTAGTGCAGCAAGAAGGCGCTCATGTGTCTTGTGCATCCAGGAGGACCAAGTCCTTGGTGTGTTGGTGGCAGAGAGGTGAGAATCGTGCATCCTTCCTCTGCCCTCTACCCACAACCTCGCACAACCGAAATGTGAGCAAGCTCTCACTCATCTGCTGAGTCTTCCATGCCCATCGCCAGTTCGTCCTCCATTTCTTCATGGGCTCCTGCACTTTCATCAACACTTTTTGCTGATACTATGCGCCCTTGTTAATCCCTCTCCCTCACCATGACTGCCGCATAGGTGCCGCTGACCATCTGGACCTCGTAGATCTTGTTATCCCTTCCGCATATGACTCCTCCTGTACTTCCTCCCCTTCCTCTTGTCCCAACACCTGACTCCGAATAATAATTACAGTGTGCTCCATCATGTAGATGACCAGAATTGTCACGCTGAGAATGACATTGCCAGTGCTAAACATCTTCGTCGACATTTCAAAACTGTGTAGCAGGGTGCATAGGTCCTTGATCTGACACCACTCCAGCAGCGTGATCTGCACCACCTCTGGATCAACTTATCCCAGGCTATATGTCTTACCGTATTTCAGCAGGGCTCTGCGGTGCTGCCACACACGCTGCAACATGTGCAGATTCCAATTCCTGCGTGTCGGAACATCGCATTTCCGGCGTTTAACTGCCAGACCCTAAGACTTCCGGAGTGATGAAAGTTGTTGAGCTGCTGTGTGCGCACGATGGAAGTGAGCACATAGCGAGCGTGCCCGCTGCACAAGGCCATGTAGGCCGTGATGGTGTTTTAAAAATTGCTGGAGAATTCGGATCAACACGTGAGCCATAAAAGGCACGTGTGTCACATTGCCCTGAGGATGGCCCGCAGCCAGGTTTGCATCATTGCCGCACACGGCTGTTAAGTCACCAACGGAGTCCGCTCCGTCAATTTGTACTCCGGTCGCCAGGTGACAACGTGTTCCTTTCATGAATAGTGCTGATGATGGGAGAGTAGTCGATGCCAGCGGCGCAGGTGGACGCAGGTTATGCTCACCCACTGGGCTGCATTACCTTGACAGATGCAGAATCTCTGGCTGAATGTAGCTGGTGGGTATCTCACAGATGAAATACCATCATTCAGCTACAACCAATGGGAAGACACCACACCCTTTTTTATGCCCATCCTGTCTGCAGACCACTGCCAGACATAGCTATGAACCTCTGGTTAATTTTACCCCCAGTTCAGTTTTATGATTTTGTGTGCTTGTTACCTGACTACTTTTCCTGCTTGCTGTTTATGTACCTTGTTGGCCGATACGCATTTCACCTCTGCTTGTTTTCTGATTAAGTCCTGGCCGTCCCATTCTGTTCCTGTTCCTCAATTAATGTTTTGACCCTGCCTGACTACTATTCTCTGTAATAGCGGTGTGACTCACATTTCCCATACATTTCAAAGTAAAACTTTGACCGCCTGATGGCATTGAGCTCTGCTGCCAGCATAGTAAGGAGGTGTGTGGTAGTCCTTGTGCGCAGTTGCAAGGAAGGGTGGCCTGACCACACAGGGTTTGCGCAAAGGTAGAGGACCCACACGAGGTTGAAGAGGCAGAAGCAGTGTATTAACTTCTACATACAGAACAAGGATTGAAACAACTCGTGGGGACGGCAAGACTTGTACAGCAGACCCTTCTCCATCTCTCACCATAGTTTGCCAGTGCCCAGTCAGTGACATGTAATGACCCTGTCTATGCTTACTGGTCCAAGTATCTGTGTTGAAATGCACCCTGTCGCACACAGATTTTCTCAAGGAAGTGGTGATGTTGTGTGCGACATGCCGGTGTAGCGCGGGCATGCTTTTCTTGGAGAAGCAGTGGTGATTGGGCATCTGGTACTGGGGCACAGCGACAGACATAAGGTCTGTAAAATCCTGTGTGTCCACTACGCGTAAAGGCAGCATTTCGGTAGCCAACAGCTTACAGAGGGATAGAGTCAACCACTTAGCTTTGTCATGGGTCGCAGTAAGTGGCCTTTTATTTGACCACATCTGAGGGACAGAGATCTGGCTGCTGTCTGTAGACGGTGTTGAGTAGGGTGTCCCTGGAAAAATGCAGGTTTGTGAGAAAAGTGCAGGCGGAGACATGATGTTGGCTTCATCTTGCCTTCAGATCTGTTCATCTTGTATCATTTTTAAAAAACACAGCAAGCAAGGGTTACTCCAAGCGGAGTCTCCCTTTTTTTCCAAAAATTGGGCCCCACACAGACACCTTATCAGTGGCAGCACTTGTGCCCTAGTTGCAAACAGGATGTTTTGATTTGCATCAAGCACATTCCAAATCCACAAGCATTTACTCTCCCCAGGATGACACAGGGGTAGTAAATTCCTTCTGGATCCATGACTTGTTCATTTTGATGAACGTCAGTCTGTCCACATTGTCACTGGACAGACGCGTGCGCTTATCTGTCAGCACACACCCAGCAGCACTGAAGACACGTTCAGAGACAACGCTGGCAGCTGGACACGACAAAATCTTCGAGGCGTAACTGGAGAGCTCTTGACATTTTTCTAGATTTGAAGCACAAAAGGAGCAAGGCTCCATTTGCAAAGTCATTGCATCGATGTTCATTTGGAGATACTCCTGTATCATCCTCTCCATCCGTTGACTATGTGTCAGACTTGTTGTCTCTGGTGGCCTTGCAAAGGAGGGTCTAAAAAAATTATGAAAAGATTCCATAAAATTGCTGTTACCAGCACCAGATACGGTCCTACTGGTACGGGTAGACTGTTGAAGATGACGAGGCCGTCCCATGTTTGTCAAGTTACAACTGGGAGAATCACTCCCTTCACCTGCACGGTTGTTTGGTGGAAAAGCCGAGCTAAGATCGAGTAACAGCTTCTGCTGATACTCCTGCATACGTGCGTCCCTTTCTATGGGTGGAATTATGTCACAAAATTTGGACTTGTCCCGGGGATCTAATAGTGTGGCAAGCCAGTAGTCATCATCACTTCTAATTTTGACAATACGAGGGTCATGTTGGAGGTAGTGCAACAAGAAGGCACTCATGTGTCTTGCGCAGCCATGCGCACCAAGTCCACGCTGTGTTTGTGGCATAGAGGTGCTAACCGTTCTTTCTTCCTCTGTCATCTCCCCCCAACCTCTTTCAACTGAAATTTGACCAAGGTCCCCCTCATCTGCTGAGTCTTCCATGTCCATGGACAGTTCGTCCTCCATATCTTCATGTCCTCCTGCACCTTCCTCAACATCTCACCTGCTACCATGCGCCCTTGTTGATCCCTGTCCCCCATGGTCCCATGCCTGCCGCGTTGGTGATGATGAACGTCTGGACCTTGGTGATGTTGTTGTGTCTTGCGCATATGAATCCTCCTGTAGTTCCTCCCCTTCCTGTTGTCCCACCCCCTGACTACGAATAGTGTTTAGCGTGTGCTCCAGCATGTAAATGACTGTAATCGTCATGCTGATAATGGCATTGTCAGCGCTAAACATATTCGTCGCCATGTCGAAACTGTGCAGAAGGGTGCATAGGTCCTTGATCTGAGATCACTCCATCAGGGTGATCTGCCCCACTTCTGCATCTCGTTGGCCCAGGCTATACATCATGACGTATTGCACCAGGGCTCGCCGGTGCTGCCACAGTCGCTGTAACATGTGGAGAGTTGAATTCCAGCGTGTCGCCACATCGCATTTCAGGCGATGAACCGGCAGGCCGAAAGACTTCTGGAGCGATGCAAGTCGCTCAGGTGCGGCGGTTGAACGGCGGAAGTGAGCACTGCAGACAGTTTCCGTGCCCTGGTCAGAAGGCCATCTAGGCCGGGATAGTGTGTTAAAAATTGCTGGACAACAAGGTTAAACACGTGAGCCATACAAGGCACGTGTGTCACCTTGCCCAGGCGAAGGGCCGCACCCAGGTTTGCAGCATTGTCGCACACGGCCTTACCAGGCTGCAGGTTGAGTGGAGACAACCATTTATCAAAATCAGTCTCCAGAGCTGCCCACAACTCAGTCGCTGTGTGACTCCTATTTCAAAGACATGTCAAGCTAAAGACCGCCTGATGCCGTTGCGCTCTGCTACCAGCATAGTAATGAGGGGTGCGTGATTCCTTCTGCGCAGTGAGAACGCTGGTGGCCTGACCAGGCAGGCTTGGGGCGGAGGTGGAGGACCCAGATGAGGTGGAGGATGCAGAAGCAGTGGCGGAACTTGGACAGACAGAGGATTGACACACAAGTCGTGGGGACGGCAAGACTTGTGCAGCAGACCCTTCACCATCTATCACCATAGTTACCCAGTGGCCAGTCAGCGACATGTAACGTCCCTGTCCATGCTTACTGGTCCAAGTATCGGTGGTGAAATGCACCCGTTCACACACAGAGTTTCTCAAGGAAGCGGTGATGTTGTGTGCGACATGCTGGTGTAGCGCGGGCACACCTTTCTTAGAGAAGTAGTGGCGACTAGGCATCTGGTACTGGGGCACAGCGACAGACATAAGGTCTCTAAAATCCTGTGTGTCCACTAGGCGGAAAGGCAGCATTTCTGTAGTCAACAGCTTACAGAGGGATAGAGTCAACCTCTTCGCTTTGTCATGGGTCGCAGGAAGTGGCCTTTTATTTGACCACATCTGAGGGACAGAGATCTGGCTGCTGTGTGTAGACGGTGTTGAGTCGGGTGTCCCTGGAAAAATGCAGCTTTGTGAGGAAAGTGCAGGCGGAGACATGATGTTGCCTTCATCCAAAGTTGGTGCTATCGATGTCTGAGAGAGCTGTACACACTCACTTGTTTCCCCTTCCAAACCAACTGACGACCTACCAAGCAAACTGCCTGTTGCGGTTACAGTGGTGGAAGTTGTGGGTGGAAAAACAGGTGTGACAGCTGTCCCCACAGTCCTAGAAGATGACGAGCGCGCGGATGCACTGGAAGGGGCAGGCGGTGGATGGTTCGCTC